>NC_044033.1:321296216-321412564 GCF_901765095.1 Microcaecilia unicolor
ATTGCCGAGAGGTCAAGTACCCTAACAGACATGCTTAGGAAACGTTGCCCTAATGTCCTAAATTGGACAGAGGCAGGACGCTGTGAGTTCCAAATGTTGAAAGACCTCTTGTGTCAGGAACCGGTCTTAAAAGGAATAGATTTTGAGAAGCCCTTCCTGTTACAAACAGACGCATCAGAGACTGGATTGGGTGCTGTGCTATCCCAAGAGTTTGGAGGGGAGGAGCACCCTGTCCTTTTTCTGAGTAGGAGGCTGCACCCGGCAGAACAGCATTACGCTGTTATAGAGAAGGAGTGTTTGGCCATAAAATGGGCTTTAGAGGCTCTGAAATACTATCTGCAGGGCAATCCTTTTATTCTGATTACCGACCACGCGCCTTTGAAATGGCTCCAACAAATGCAGGGTCAGAATGCCAGGCTCACCCGCTGGTATTTAGCATTACGGGCTTTTCCTTTGAGATACAGCATAGGGCTGGGAAGCTTCACGGGTACGCTGATGCCCTGTCCCGAATTGCGAACTCCCCAGTAAGTAGCCTGGAGGAAGCAGGGAGTCGCAATTATTTGCAGGGGAGGGTGTGTAAGGAGGTTGGAGGGTCTAAGCATGCTAGAAGGAGGTATGGGGCCAGACTACATTCCCCACAAGACCCTGAGAGAAGGAATCGGGGTGGTAGGTTCCAAAACCCTTTAGGGACACCCTGTGGAAGGGAGGGAGGTAAGGACTGGAAAGAGCAGCGCTATGGCAGACAAGGGCCAGAAGGGGGAGCCATGATGACAAAGCTCAATTCCCTTGGGTCAGAAATCAGTACAAGATTCCTCCCACCTGGGAGGAAGGGGAAGGCTCTAACCACTAGCAGAGAAGCAGAGTTAATGGAGTGCTTGGAGGAAGGAGAGTCAGGAGGGCCCAGCACACCAGGTTTGGAGGAACCGATTGACATGGACTGTAATTGTACTCTGGGGCAGAGTTGCAAGGTTTGAAAGCAGTGGCTGGTCACAGGAGTCCAGTAGCTGTGTTGTGGGAGGTGTACTGCCATTCTGCAACCACCCAAGAGGAGAGACTTTTAAAACTGAAACCCAGGTATTGGACTTGCCCTGCAGTGAAGAAGTTCTGGATGACTTTACTACGACAGGTTTCATCCTTATGGAGAGCAAGATGGTCTTGCTCTCCGATGCTACTGTTCGGGAGGCCTTGTCTGCGGGCCCCCGGCCAAGAGGGCTTATTCTTTTTGTACAGCGAGCCATTATGATTGCAAAAAAGACTATTCTAGTGGATTGGTTATCCCCAAGAGGCCCCTCACTCCAGAATTGGCGAATGCGGATGGTGCAATTATTACGATTTGAGAGAATGATGATAAAGGATGGAAATCAGATGGAGCTGGATAAATTCTGTTTGAGATGGGGTCCGTTTCTGGATTCTATGCCCCCAAGAGCTAAGAGTTCCCTCTTGAACATTTGACTGGCTCGAGGAGCCCCGGACATTCATTCCCAGATTTGAATAAACGAGACATAGGGAGGGGAGGGAGGGATTGAGTAGATAATGATGTGCCGGTTTGGAGAGTCCTGGGGGGACATCGGAGTCCAGTACCCTGGGGACCACCACATCCGGAATTGTGCTTTTAGACATTATGTCTAGATATTCAAGGGAGGGGGAGGGGGGGGGAAAGAAAACTAAAAACTGATGATGTTTAGTGAAAGCATAACTGTAAAGTAACTATGTTAAGGTTAGAATGCTACTTACCTGTGTGTGTAAACTTCTTTTATATGTCATCAATAAAATAATTGACGATAAATATCTTGAAATAAACATTTAATATCACAAAAAAAAAAAAAACCTGAAACCCAGGAGGTTGGAACTGGGAGAGCTTGGATTTAAACTGAGAGTTTTTCTTTTGGTTATGTTTGGAACTGAATGGAACATTACCCCCTTTGAACTGAGTTTTGTGGAGTTGGGGGAATAAACTAGTTTGACCTAAAAGTTGTGTTGTCTGGATGGACTTGGTTTTGGACTGCTGAAGGGAGCTACCACCACCTCAGAGGGATTGCTACCGGGATACAGTTATTACAATACACACACACACACACACACACACATATATATATATATATATATATATATATATACAGTGCAATCTGAGTCTGGGATCAAAGAAATACATGCAGTTAACCGGAGCGTGCACTTAACCGTTGTGATCCAAAGAAGCTTGACATCTGATAAACATATGTACAGTACTGTTTATTATATGTACGGTATACAGTCTCCATTAACTGATGTTATACAAGGCTTACTTGAAGTAATCAGTCATAGTCCCCTGTACATTCTTGTGTCTGTGACTTCCATAGAATATGTCTCCCAGACGGTAAAAACTGTCATAGCACTGACATCCAGTGGCCTCCAGATAGGCCCGCACGGCGTTTAGACTCTCCAGCGCTCTTGCAAAAGTGACAGGAGGTTGTTGAATCATCAGCATGCGCCTCGCTGCTCATTTCATCATCTGTTTCATCATCAGCCGTTGCCTGCGTGTAGGCGCATATCTGGACACCAGTGCTGTCGTCATCTGTTTGTAGATCGTAATCAACAGCTACGTAGTGATGAAACTCCTCTTCAGTAACACCGGCTGGGATGTCAATAGCCTGTTAATCTACACGTTTGCAACAGCTGCATTTGTTTCATCCCTATCTACATCCCTAACAAAGCTTGCCCACTTGTAGCCGTTCACAATGGTTGCCTGTGTAACATTCTAGGTTTCTTTCTGCATATGTAGGGAATCCAACAGTGATAGATTACGAGCCAGTTCCACAGCACGTTTATCCTTGCCAGTCTGGTCATCCATAACGCTCATCAGACGACGTAGCACAAGAGCCCGATAATGTTGTTTGAAATTGGCTATTATGCCCTGATCCATAGGTTGGATCAGAGAGGTAGTGTTTGGTGGCAAGAAGACCACCTTGACATTAGACATCCTGACATCATCACTGTGTGCAGCACAATTATCACAAAGCAACAAAATCTGATGCTTTTGTGCCCGCATTCTAGTGTTTAACTTCTTAGCCACTGCTTCCAAATTTCCCCAGTCATCCATGAATTTGCGTTAGTCTCATATGACACAGGAAGTCACTTAACATTCTTGAAGCAACGGGGCTGTTTGCTCTTTCCAATGACGAGTGGTTCCAACTTCTTACTCCTATCCATATTGCAGCAAAGAAGGATAGTCAGTCGGTCCTTCGACATTTTACTTCCTGCAGTTTCGGCTTGTTTGAATGCAAGTGTTCCATCAGGAATCGCTCGCCAGTAGAGACCGTTTTCATCAGCATTGAAAATGTCATGAGGTGCAAACTCATTCAAGATGGTAGGAAGAACTGAAACAACCCAATTTTCAGCACCAAAGTCATCAGCGTCTTGTTTTTCACCATGCTGTTTCTTGAATTTTATGTTGTTCCTCTCCTTCCATCTTTCCAACCATCCAACAGTAGCTTTGAATTCAGTTAATCCAAGACTTTCAGCTAGCTGATTAGCTTTCTCCATAAGCAGTGGACCACTGACAGAAAACTGTCTGCCTGACTTGAAAACCACCAAAGAAGAGCATATTCTCCATCCTCAGCTTTTCCCGCCTGTTTACGTTTCGGTGTGGATTTGTATTGTTTTGCCAGTCTTCCAGAAGCTGATCTTTCTGCTTCAAGATATTCTTTAGCAATAGATGCTTGACTTTGTTTGTTTTCTAATTTTTTAAGAACTTCTATTTGTTCAGCCAGTGTTAAAGTCTTACAGTTGCGCGATGACGACGATGACTCCAGTGTACACTCTAACAACTTTCTTTCGTTTATTCTGCCTGTGGCATTTAACCAGTGAGATTTCAAATTTATTGCCCCTTTGTCACGTGCCAATCGGCTTCCATATTCCGTGCGTGCGCTTATGCGGAGTCTTTCCTGCAGAGGAGCGGTCTTAAACCATGCATATAAGCGAATCTTGCACTTATCAGTGGTGCACTAAACCGAAGTTTGTCCCCGTAGAAATTGATTGCGCCAAAAACGGGACCGAAGTATGGCATGGGCTTATCCAATGTGCACTTAATTGGAGTGCACTGTATATATATATATTTGACAAATTGGGGGGGGGGGGGTTCAGGCCCAAGCCACAACCCCCAGTCCCTCTCTCCACCCAAAAAGGACATATGGAATTGGAGGTGGTTAGTGATGTGGCAAGGACCAATGCCCACTTGTTCTTGCCCTTGCTGATACCTAAAACTAAAATGGTGCTGGCGACCCCTAGAGGTATTCCCTTGGTACTACCACTAGGGATCATGTTTTTATACAAGGGCTTGCTTCCTTACCCACAACACCATCAGCAGGGTTTGTTGAGGGGGAGGTCATATTCACTTCACCTCCATTACTAGGGGGTTAGACAGACTGAGAAGTCACTCTGGGAGGAGGTCTTGTGAGAAGGGGAAACTTTAGATGGAAATTTGGTTTGGCGGAGTGCCTTATATCACTGATACATTTGGCTGGTACTGACCCTTGAGAAATGTGGCCCTGAAGCATTAGTCCTTTACCACGGGAGTCAACCTGCTGTACAGAGGTAACAAGTGACTCCCATAGTAAATCAAGGTACAGTAAAGACTCACCTTTTGCTGCTCCTTGATAATTTCCCCCCTTTGTATCAGTCACAATCTCTGGAATCTCAGATGTATTAAAGGCAGTATGGACAGAATAACTGCACTGTGGATGGACCATTTCATTTGTTTCTGTTATCATCAACTATGTTACACTATTATGAACTGCACAATCATTTCAATGAAATTAATATGTATCTTTAATTTAATGAAGCCAAAGGATCTGTAAGAGTATATTTAAAAGAAACAAACTATATTTCATGGTAAATGCAAATATCAGGAGCAGATATCCCTTAAGGCTGAACCTCTGAGCAGCAGGGCCCAACAGAGACCATATGATGTCCTCACATGTGTTTGAGCTCAGCTAGAAATAGAGCCGTCACCTCACTGTAAGCATTATAATTTCATAATCTTTCCTCATTCTCCATGTGTATAAAGACACAGGTCTAATTAATACTTAATATTTTCTGCCTATCCTTCAAATATTCAATTTCATAGCTCTATCGAGAACAGTACATCATCCCTACAAAACCCAAGTGTAACAACTGCAGTGAGAAGAGCGAGAATTATCATAGGAGACGTTGTTTCGAAGAATTTAAAGATGGAAGCTGATCTGGTTCTGTTTGTGTTGATGCTCTGTGACATCATGTGGAAGACGACTGAGTTTCAGTGCACGCTTAGAAATTACTTATCAAGAGAACTAAAACCAGGATACTATAGAGATGGGGACATCATGATTGGGGGACTCATAGCTTTGGAAATGCATTATTCAGTTGGTCAACCATCCTTCACAACTGTTCCCTCATTTGAAGGACAAGCAGCGTAAGTAGCATCATGGTTTAGCTCCTATCTCAGACAGGCTGGTAGTTTTCACTGCATGAACTGCACACTGCAAATGTGACCTGTGGACATTTTACTAGTTCTCTCACATAAAATATGAGTTTTTTCTTTTTGAATGTTTCCCTGGGGGAAAAATTACCTGCTAAGACTTTCATATTTTTCTGTCTATATTTTCCCCTTAAAATAATCATGAAATACAGAACTAGATGTGCTGTCATCTCTCATACCTTTCTGGCAGGTAGAAATACCCTTTTTCTGTGCACACTTTCCAGTGTAGAGAGTGAGAAGTATTCAGACAGCCTTAAATCCTCAGTAAACAGATTGTGAACAGTGCCTTCCCCAAGTGCGTTCTGATGCTGTTTTGTATTGAACTACATCAGATATTCACCAATCCTAACCCTATTTCACTCATGTTTATTATCAATGTCTCTGTTTCTGTAAATTTTAGTTTGATGCTAATTTCGTATTATCTCTCATTTATTATCCTTGAAGCCCTATATTATTGTACTATTACAACTTCCTGGCCTTTGTATCTGTGGTGGAGGAGATTAACAACAGCTCGGAGCTCTTACCCAACCTCACACTGGGATTCCACATTTATAACCCTTACAACAATCTACTCTTAACATATATAGCTGCCATTAATATATTTTCAGGAATGGACACTGGGATCCCAAATTATAGCTGCAAAACATCTGGACCACTTGCTGCTATTATTGAAGGTCTTCCAGCGGTACATTCAAGCCAGTTTTCCAGCCTGTCCAGGATATACCACTACCCACAGGTAAGGGGATATCTTAATTTTATTTGCACCTTAACCATCCAGCACCACCTCTCTGTCTCTCTCTCCCACCATCCAGTATTGTCTCATTTCTCCTCCCAATACAACCTCTATATGATATTGCCTGTTTTCTGCTCTTTCCCTCCCATCCAGCAATGTCCCCTCTCTCCCTCTCCTTGCCACCACCACCACCACCTTCCTGCATTCCCCCATTTGTCTCCCTTTCCTTCCCCCTCTCACTCACTCACTTGGTTGCTGGCTCCTCTGCAGACCCATTGCTTTCCCAGGTCTCCATGGCAGTGGCAGCACCAGCAAACTGAAGGAAGGCATGGAGGGCATTGCCCTGTGTATAAGTTATACCTTGGGCACTGCTGTTCCTTGGAATTTTGTGTGCCAGAAAGGTTGTATGGCTGTTTATTTATTAGCCTTTGGCTTGGATCAGTTAGAAGAATTCAGCTTTGTTTCCAGGAAGTTTAAGTTAAGCTAGGTGATGCTTTAGTTTATTTCATTCAGGGAAATTAGTGAGTTGCTGTAAGAATGTGTAAATCAAAGTACTGCTCTGCACACCAGAACTACAGGAAGTTATCAGCTCTGAAGTAACTTCCTGTTTGTAGAACCATAATGGCACACACAAGGCAAAGTCCCTGTGCTTGCCTTCTGTTTACTGGTGCTGTTGCTACCATGCTGACATTAGGAAGCAGTAGGCCAGTTGACCAATAAATGAATAAGTAGGGGGGAAAGGAGACTAATGAATTGGTGATTGTTGGGAAAAGGGGGGAGAGATAGGACAATGCTGGATGGTTAGGGAGTGGTAGAGAGAGAAATAAGGGTGATGCAGACCCAGCAAGGCAACTGGTCCAGCCAATAAGTGAGCAATTGATTAAGTGGGTCATGAGCAGGGAGGGTAATTCCATTGCTGGGGTCATTATTTGCATAAAATGTTTTATAGCAGTTAAAAATTTAACATTTAAGATAGCAGCAATCCTTAAAGAGACTCAGGTGGTAACTGCTACAGGTGTTCCACCATTTACATTCCCAGTGGCAGAGATTGTGCTTAGTAAGGATAAAGTTTTGTTATACCTCCGTGTGGGTGCTCAACTTCTATTTGAGTACCTAAGAAAGTAAGGTGCCTAAAAGGCCTGTGTCAGGTCTTCATATATTTATTGAGAGGTTGTGACAAATTACACCCTAATAGATTGATAGATGGACCTGTGAATTGATTCTTGTGCCTTTCTCTTTGGTCATCTCTAGTCCAACCTCTTATCTCATTGAAAAGTGCTGTGTCAGCATGAAATATGATACAATCTACCTACAGTTTGCAGTGTTTGTGCTATTGTGCAACTTTGGAACAGCAGACGATCTATAAAAGTCTTGAATAATTGGATGTGAGAGCAAGAAAAATTCCTTCATGTCTCCCAAGTAATTTATAAGAAACAGTGTATGGTGCGATATATCCCTGGAGCTGATGGTTATATGGGTCTCATAGTAATGAGATCACATGGAGTCAACATTTAAACAGAAGTTATACATTTTGTGGAAGTCAGATGCTCTTACCACTGTTACCGTGTCCTCTATTTAAAAAATAGATCCATGCAATTTCATTGAGTGTCCCCTGGTCTTTGTAGTTTTTGAATGAGTGAAAAGTCAATTTACCTCCACCCACTCCATACTACTCAGGGTTTTGTAGAACTCAATCATTTCCCCCCTCAGCCATCTCTTTTTCAAGCTAAGAGCCATAAACTCAGCCTTTCCTCATATGGGAGCAGTTCCATCCTTTCTATCATTTTGGTAGCTCTTCTTTGAACTTTTTTAATTCTACTATATCATTTTTGAGATATGGCAACCAGAATTGAACATAGTACTCAAGGTGAGGTCATACAATTGAGTGTCACAGAGGTATTATATTATTTATGGTCTTATTTGGATCCCTTTCCTCATAATTCCTAGCATCCTGTTTGCTTTTTTTGGCTGCTGCCACACACAAGCAGAAGATTTCAGCGTATTGTATACAATGACACCTAGGTCTTTTTCTTCAGAACTGACTCCAAAAGTGGAACCTAGCAGTAGATAACATTAAATGTCATCTCCCATTTGGATGCCCAGCCTTCCAGTTTCTTAAGTTCTTCCTGCAATTTACAATTCGCATGCATTTGGATAATTTTGAATAGTTTCGTGTGATCTGCAAATTAATCACCTCACTTGTTGTTCAGATTTCCATATCATTTATAAATATGTTAAATAGCATTGGTCCCTTCAGCACTCCCATTTACCCTCCTCCATTGAGAAAAATGGTCATTTAACCCTACTCTTTGTTTTCTGTACAATAACTAATTCATGGTCAATATAAAGACACTGTCTATCCCATGACTCCTTAATTTTCTCAGGAGTCTCTCATGAGGTACTTTGACAAAAACTTTCTGAAAGACTAGATACACTACATCAGTTGGTTCACCTTTATCGACATACGTATTCTCACCATAAAAGAAATGAAGCAAATTGTTGAGGCAAGACCTCCTTTGGCTGAATCCATGCTGACTCTGTCCCATTAAACCATGTTTGTCTATGTATTTTTGTAATTTTATTCTTTATAATAGTTTCCACTATTTACCCCAGCACTGAAGTCAGGCTTACTGGTCTGTAATTTCCTGGGTCTTCTCTGGAACCCTTTTTAAAAATCGGCGTCACATTAGCCACCCTCCCGTTTTCAGATACTATGGACAATTATAATGACATGTTACAGATCCCTAACAGCAGATCAGCAATTTCATGTTTGAGTTCTTTCATCACCCTGGGATGTATACCATCCAGTCCGGTTGATTTATCACTCTTTAATTTTTCAATTTGGCTCGGTACGTCTTCCAATTTCACTGAGATTTCTTTTAGTTCCTCCACATCATTACCCCTGGAACCATTTCTGGTCCAGGTAGATCTCTTATGTCTTCTTTTGTAAAGACTGAAGATAGAAACAAAGAATTCATTCAATTTCTCTGCTATGGCCTTGATCTCCCTGAGTGCTCCTTTGCTCCTTCCTGATCTAATAGTCCCATAGGTTCCCTCACAGCTTTCTGCTTTTGATATACCTGAAAAATGTGTTACTATGAGTTTTCATCTCCACAGCAAGTTTTTCTTCATATTCTCTTTCAGCCTTCTTTATCAGTGCTTTGCATCTGACATGACAGTGATGATGTTGCTTCATTTTCTTTATTTGTATCCTTTCTCCATTTTTTTGAAGGATGTTCTTTTGGCTCTAATATCCTCTTTCACCTACCTTTTAACCATGCTCTCATTTGCTCTTTTTTCCACTTAACAAAAGTGGAAAAAAGTGCAAATGACAACATGGTTAAATATGTGGAGTACATCTAGTCTGGGATTCCATGATGGTATTTTTAAACAATGTCCATGCCTGATTTAAAGTCTTAACCTTTGCAACCAATTCTTTCTGCCTCTTTTTAACCATTTTCCTCATTTTGTAAAAGTTGCACTTTTGAAAATAAAAGCTACTTCAGTAGATTTCCTTATTGACTTCTTCTCTAAGAAGCAGTCATTTACTACATCTAGAAATTTTACCTCCCTAGCACTCCTCAATGTAACATTTATCCAGTCAGTATTAGGATAATTGAAATCACCCATATAATGTTGCCCAATTTGCCATATTTTCATCTGTCTGTTCATTCATCCCTACCAGTATACTCCTTCCCTCGTTTAGAATGGAATCTCAATCCATAGAGATTCCATACTGCTATCTATTTCATGTACAATGTTTATTTTATTTGACTCAATTCCCTCTTTAAAATGTAGCGCAACTCCTTAACAATTTTATCCACTCTGTCTTTGCGATATAATTTGTACTCTGCTAACACAGTGTCCCATTGATTGTCCTCCTTCAACCAGCTCTCTGAGATGCTTATTATATCTACCTCTTTATTTAGAGCTATATGCTCCAATTGTCCTATCTTATTTTTAAGACTTCTAGCATTTGTGCATAGACACTTCAAATTGTCTTTTTTCTTTGCATCTATAGGCTGCTTTGAAGTTAAAGGGGATAATTTACATCCTTTATTCTGTTCTCCCCTTGAAAACTCTTGGCTTTCTTTCCCCATTATTGAAACCTTTATTGGGATTCCCTAAATGTCCTGTTTCAATAGTATCTTTCAAGGATTCTCTGCAGTGAACCATACGCTGCTTGGTGGCTGTCGGCTTCCCCTCCCCCAATTTAGTTTAAAAGATGCTCTATCACCTTTTTTAAATGTTATCACCAGCAACATGGTTCCATCCCAGTTAAGGTGGAGCCCATCCTTTTGGAACAGACCCCCCCCCTCCCCAGAATGTTGGCCAATTCCTTACAAATCTAAATATCTCACCCTTGCACCATTGTCTGAACCATGCATTGAGACTTTGGAGTTCTGCCTGCCTCTTGGATCCTGCATGTGGAAATGGAGAGCATTTCTGAAAATGCTACCCTGGAGGTTCTGAACTTCAGCTTTCTACCTAAAGAACTAAATTTGGCTTGCAGAATCTCCCTGTCACATTTTCCTATGTCATTGGTACCCACATATACCAAGACAGCTGGCTGCTCCCTAGCACTATCTAAAATTCTATGTAAGTGATGTATGAGGTCCACCACCTTTGCATCAGGCAGGCAAGTGAGCAGGGAATTCTCATGTGCACCAGTCACCCAACTATCTAATAATTGAATCACCAACTACAACAGTTGTCTTATTCTTTCCCTACTGTTCAGAAGTTCCCAGAGACACATCCTCGGTAGGAGAGGACATTGCATCCCTTGGTAGGCAGGTCTTGGCTACAGGATTACTTCCAACTTCACCAGGGTAATACTCTCCCTTTAGGAGAACTCCCTCCTCTAAGGCAGCACAGGAGCATACATATAACCTATCACCAACTGGGAGACAATCATATATGTAACACTCAATGCAAAAGACTGGATAGCATCCCTCTTGGTGCTGGAATGCTGTCTGTGTCTTAGTATTATTGAGTTATTTAATAATTTAAAACTTGTTAAGATGTTGAGATATTAGACTAATATAAAGAGCGTTTAGATTATTTGGCATTTTGTATGATTTATTTACCTAATACGTGAAGGCAGATAAAGACCCAAATGGTTCATCTAGTCTGCCCAACAGTCACATTCATTATCAATTCAAGATTAAATCAACAATGAACTGATATTTTATACTTGATCATGGTCTTTCTTTGGTATTTCTGGGACATAGACCATAGAAGTCTGCCCGACTCTGTTCTTATGTTCCAACGATGCGTTTGCTTCTCAGAATGTGTGTGGTGTACAGCGCTGTATATGCCTTGTAGCGCTTTAGAAATGATAAATAGATAGAATGTAATGAAATTTAATTAAAACTCTGTAATGAAGGCTTCCTTCTTGTTATCCTAATTGGAATAATAGACCATAAATTAAGACTATAAATGAAGAGATGTGCTAGGTCTGGGTGGGATTTGTTGAGGGTGGACAGAAATGAAGACTGAACTAGGCCCTGCTGTGCCTTCTAGAGGCTATCTGTTAAAAAGTGTAGGCTGTGGCAGAAAGTTCCAGTTTTAAAACTACGGGGAAAAGGGTTTTACATTATGGAAACTAGTTAATAAAGTTTTTTTTTTAATTCAAACTGTGTTGATCAATAAACCTACAATTTCTTTTTTATCCCCAATCTTAAAGCACCAAACCACAGAAATAAAATAATGTTCTCTCCAGAGATCTGTCCTCCTCTCTCAGAACGTCTCAGGAAGTTAGAGTCCATTGGGCATCTCTCAAATGGAGGCAAGCCATGGGAGTGGCATGACATCTGCCGAGCTGTGACCTTCTTGCTGCTTCAGACTTGTGAGGCAAGCACTATCAATGCATCTGCTCTTTAGGGGCAGAAAATCCCAAACTTCCACTGTATCAACCAGGGCTTCTATGTATTCCAATCATTGAATTTAGATAAGCTTGGACTTTGATGACATACCCTAGGAGTTTCCACACCTGAATATTTCTCCACATTGTCTCTTGCGCTCTTTCCTACAATGTACCCTAGACCAGCAATTGGTGTCAGTATATTTCCTGATAAGGTCTGATACCCCATCCACCTTGTCAACAAAAAGTTTATCTCAGCAAGGTACATCCACTAACCTCTTGAACCACTGGTTCCAGGTCAGAACACGCAACCATGAGAGTCTATGGATCCTCACACCAATAGCAGAGAGTCTGGATGCAATATCAAAGATGTTATAAGTCCCGCTGGCCATATATATCCTGCACTGCAGCTACTTGTTGGCTAACTGGTGAAGCTCAGTGGCCTGCCTCCTGAGGGAGGGAGTCTATAAGACTTAAGCCTCCTAAGCACTTTATATACTTGTGTAGAGCTGGTAGATTGGATGCAGTTAATGAGCATTGAGGCCTAATAGAATTCCTCCCAAACAAGACCAGGATCACATCTTTCTAACTGGGTAAACCAAGGCATAACTCCTGAAACTTCGGGCTCATTTTAGGGAGGATTCACTACCAGAGAGTGGTGAGGCCATTGTGCTCCCTTGAATCTGGATATGATATTGAGTATCCATCTTATTGGTACAACCTGCAACTGAGAGGGAAGATCTCATTCTTCATCATGAAGGATAGGGTATAATGGAACTGTGATCTCCTTCTTTAGGAGGAGATGCATAGTCCAAGACAGATTACATCTTTGCCTAGGTTCCTCCTCCACTCCAAATTAAATTGATTGTGCCAAAGCATCTCCTTCACAAAGCTTATGAATGAGAGACTCCCAGATTGAGATTTAAATCTCTCTTGAGGCAGGGAGGAGACAGAAGGGACTCCATAGAACTCACAATCCAATAAGTGTGGATTCTCCTTGACTCCCATGAGCAGTCAAAGTCAGACTCCTCACAATACTACGGATGTGTAGAGTGAGTCTGTGCCTTCCCTTGCTCATAGAACTATAGTTGATGTCCTAGAGGATGCCCTACTATCAGATTCAAGGAAGCTTCCTGTCCCCAGTGGTAGAGAGTGGTAAATCCAGTGGTTGATATTGATTTCGACAACCGTCAAGGCACAGAAGTCGGAGACTGCTCCACAGACAGAATAGGGGACTCAGGAAGGAGTTCAGGCTGAGCTGCATCTGGCATAAGCACCCTTGATGCTTGAATGGTGTGCAGCTGAAACATCTGCTCCAGCTCCTCCTGAGCAAGCCCTAGGGCTGCTCAATGAGGGCAGGCATTATCAAAGGCTGGGGAGTCAGTTCAGGGACAACCTGAGAAAGGGTCAGTGTCAAATCAGAAGTGGGATTCTGGCTGCTCGGGGACTGGACACCGGTGGCCTCTACTAAAGAGGGGACAGTATCCACTTAGGAGTGGCCAGGGCATCAGCATTGCCGTAACCGAGAAGCACTAGCAAGGTGCTTTCAAGAGGACGATGATTATGCTTCTTTGGTTTCCCTCGACACTCAGCATCACAGTCCTTTAGTGCCAAAGAGAATGACATCAACCCAAATGCATCTTCGGAGTTGGGTCCAATGCTGGCTGGTACCAGGGCCTAATATCAGCACCTCCTCAATGCTGGTGTTCTTCCACTGGTAGATGAAGTCTGAGCTGCCATCGAATTGAAGCTTCCAGTGCCGATGTTGATGGACCATCCTTCAAGGAAACAAAAAGTTTTTCCTGCTGGACCTGACGCATCTTCTATGTCCTTAAAAGTATTTTTAAACAGAGAGAATAAGAGTTAGGCTTATGGTTAAGGCCAAGGCACTGGATATATGAGTCCCACTACTGAAATCATCTGACTGCATTGGGCACACCTTTTAAAGCCACTGGGCATCTTCTTGGACATCAGGGTAAAGAATTGTGGCTAAATTAGACTCCTCAATCTTGAGTGACAAAAAGAGGCAAGGCTCAACTGAGGCTGGTGCTCAGGCCTGAAGGGGACCTGAAAAGCTGAACGAAAAAGAAAGAAAGAAAACTTGATTAACTGAAAACCTAAAAAATAAAAGCGAAGGTGAAGAAAATGGTGGAAAAATATGAGGAAAACCCGCATGGGAAACAGCGGATAAGGGTATCTGTGAAAAGCGCTGAAAAGAAAACCACAAAGAAAGCAGTCTCCCAGCTCCATGAAAAAACGTAGACTGAGGAACTGCACTTACATGTCAGGCGAAGAGGCACCTGCGCATATGGCAGTAGGAGTCTGCTAGAATTTTCTTGTAGCTATATATGCTAGGCAGGGTCCACATCAGGCTCAGTCTGATGACGTCACCCAGATTTGAGAATACTTATGGAAAAATATGAGGAAAACCTGCACAGGAAGCCGCTGAAAAGGTATCTGTGAAAAGTGCTGACCACAAAGAAGCGGCCTCCCAGCTCCATGGAAAAACATAGACTGAGGAACTGCAATTACACGTCGGTCAAAGAGGCACTTGCGCATGTCCAGTAGGGACTCTGCTAGAATTTTCTAGTAGCTATATATGCTAGGCAGGGTCCATACCAAGCTCATCCAGATGATGTCACCCAGATTTGAGAATACCTATAGCCTATTTGCATTCAGAGAATAGCATAAGATTCTATAATTTAGGTATGTACCTTTGCACCTCATCCATACACGTACATGCCATCCACAATATGTGCACCATGAAATCGTGTCGTGTACTTTTCTGCTAGTTCATATTATGTAAGAGGTCAATTTATTTGCAGAAGTGACGAGACTACATATTTACACCTATTCTTGCCGTCTTCAGCTAGAAGTTTCTAGAAATGTGTCTTTTCGAACGCCCATCTTTTTTCTATGTGAGAAAAGAAACAAGACAATACATCAGTACATACCTAAGTACATAAGTATTGCCATACTGGTAAAGACCAAAGGTCCATCAAGCCCAGCATCCTGTTTCCAACAGTGGCCAATCCAGTCACAAATACCTGGCAAGATCCCAAAAACATACAAAACATTTTATACTGCTTATCCCAGAAATACTGGATTTTCCCCAAGTCCATTTAATAATGGGTCTATGGAGTTTTCCTTTATGAAGCCGTCCAAACCTTTTAAAAACTCTGCTAAGCTAACCACCTTTACCCACATTCTCTGGCAACAAATCCCAGAGTTTAATTACACATTGAGTGAGAGAAACGTTCTCCGATTCATTTTAAATTTACTACATTGTAGCTTCATCGCATGCCCCCTAGTCCTAGTATTTTTGGAAAGCGTACCAGACACTTCACATCTACCCGTTTCAACTCCCACTCATTATTTTATAGACCTCTATCAACAGCAAGACTTGGCTGTGTTGGTGGAGGTTCTTGGTGCTGTGGAAACTGTTGAAAGTTAAGTGGTTGCTGGTAATAATTTTTAACTCCTAAATTTACACCGTTTGAGAAAAAGTTAATTTATTGGATCCATAAGATGTGCACAGCAATGCCTATAATAACCCCCCCAAAACTATTTCTCTCTACTTTGTGAAAGAAGTAGTGATGTTTGAGGTATTGTCTAAGCAGACGTTGCTGGGAAGATGATATTTTATTATTTTGACTGTTGAGGCATATATTGGGGATGGACAGAGATAAGTGTGTTCTAAAGTGTAACTCCTGTTGAACCAATTATAAAACCCATGAGAGCATCTCAGTAGCCCCATTTCTGGAACACAGCAGTGTTAGCCAGCCTTCTGGAGGTAAAAACTAGCATCCAAAAACCTACTAGAGATAAATTTAACATCCACCGTTCAGCAGCAATGTTGAGATACAGAAAGCTGCAGAACTGGAAACAACAATTGAGTGCTCCCACCTTTAGAAAAAGTGACTAAATGCAGGGTCTCTGAGGTTGAAAGGGATTGAAGATGGGTCCAGTGTCCGGGGGGGGGGGGGGGGGGGGGGGGCACAGAAGTCACTTGGAGGAAGGTTGGGGGGAGAAGGGAGATTTTATCCTACTGTTTCATTATTCCTTATCTTTGTTTCATTGACTTTAAGGAAAAGAAGCCAAAGGACATTTAAAATGAATTAAAAAGAAGAAATAAAACATAAACATTTTCTGTGCCACAGCCCTCTTTTGCTCTGCTATGTCTCCCCAACAGCTCAGTACAGCTTTCTAATACGTCATACCAGTTGGCTTTGTCATCTAATACTTTATCTCCTCTACTCTGTCCCAGCATAATTCTGTTCTAAATATTTGATATGTGAATGAAATGTAATCTTACGAGTAAGATGGTGATGAATTCAATCTTTTATTTTCAACAGATAAGTTACATCTCAGGGAATCTTTTTATGAGCGACACAGTTAAGTTTCCTTATTTTTACCGGACTGTCCCTAGTGAGCTGCACCTCTGTGCTGGGATAGTCAAACTGTTGAAGCATTTTGGCTGGAACTGGGTCGGTGTCATTGCAGCTGATGATGAAAACAGCATGAGGGCTGTGCAGATCCTGAGAGAAGGGATTGAGCAGAGTGGAGGTTGCATTGAATTCATAGAAACCATCCAAGAGTCCAGTTCAACCCATGATTCAAAATATAACTAATATTTACAAACACCATCGTTACATCTTCAGCTAAAGTGATTATTTTGTATTGTAATAGAGACCGTCACTGATTTAATAAGATTTACACCCATTTGGCAAGTACCGGGAAAAGGTCTGGATCATAACAGCTGAATGGTTATTTGTCTTTCCCTCAAACAATGTCGATAGGAAAAACACCCTTTGCTTTCACTGTGGGAAAGAGGACTATTCCAAGCTTTCACAAATTTGTCCGTGAGGTGAATCCTGCTCTATTTTCAAGTGATGTATTCATAGAGTCATGGTGGAAGGACCTGTGTAACAACAAGTGCCCTAAGAGCATCAACGATCCTGCAGCAGTGGATGAAACGTTTGACTACATCTTACACTGTGACATCGTAATCCTTGGAAGCAGTTATAATGTGTACAATGCTGGTGTATGGTCCTGGCACATGCCTGCATGACATGATCACTTCTGGTTCTAGAAATAGTATCCTGTTACGTGGAGAACGTGAGAATGTTTTGGATTTTTCACCATGGAAGGTAATATCCTTTGACGGAGGAATGCTATTTTCAGAAACAAGTGATAGTCAATAATTGCAGGATGCAGTGAAGTCTGTATAGTCACACAGATGCTTCCTGCTCACCGTCAGAGATGTGCACCAATTTCAAAGATACAAGTGGATTGTAAAGCATATAGTGGAGGAGTGGCCTAGTGGTTAGAGTGGTGGACTTTGGTTCTGGGGAACTGGGTTCAATTCCCACTGCAGGCACAGGCAGCTCCTTGTGACTCTGGGCAAGTCACTTAACCCTCCATTAGCCCATATAAGCCACATTGAGATTGTTATGAGTGGGAAAGCGTGGGGTACAAATGTAAAAAATATATATATATATATATGATGAGAGTAGTATAAATTGCACAAATGTCAGAGCTTCATTTGTAAATTACTTCCACAGCGGGTACATCTTTTTTCCAATTTGTCAAAACATCTGCCCTTATCATCTGTCTCTGTGTTCAATGAGCTTTCTTCTTTTGATCATATACTCTCCTCTGCTGCTTTTAGATGACTTCATCCTGCTGTAGGTGGTTATATATATATTTTGTAAGAAGCCAATTCCTACCTATGTACTCGCTTATGTCTAGGGGGCGTGGCCTCTGCCCAACCTTAGCTGCATGGAAAATAACGGACAGACCAATGGAATATATTAGTTTATTTATACAGTGTTATATACAAAAATATAGAAAACTCTTATCAGCTTATAGCATCAGCAATTCCTGATTGCATGCACAATGATACCAAAAAATATAGAGAATAACTATGATTATCCTATTGGCTAATCTGTAATGACAGATAAACACAATACCAAGATCCTAATGATTACCACACAAATCTTATACTAGGCTAACAGCAACTAGAGATCATAAATCCTGACGTCACACATCTGATGGGTCCGAGCACAGACTAATTATCTAACCCAGCCTGAAGGAAGTAAACTATGATCTCACCGTCCCGGTCACCAGATCAGATTCCTTCCGATACCTCAGCCGAATGTCTCAGCGAGGTCCCACAAGCTCAGGTGATGCACTTGTCTTGATCAGCCACAGATGATACAGACGCAGTATAGATCCTGTAGACAGCTGTAACCTGGGGAAAAGCTTTGCCAGGTATTATCAGTAAGTCTCTCAGGTAAATCAGGTGCTTGCAGAAATGCAAGTGTTCTTCTCCTCTTTTCTTCTGTTCTTCTCTCTTCGGTTCCTCCGCAACTAACTTCTTCTGTTCCCGCTTCTCAGACCAATCAGTTTTCTGGGAGCCAATCAGAAATAATCCCACCATGTACTCCCAGCATCTGTATGAAGCTTCCTTTGTCCGTCTTATCTCGTACGCTCTCTCTCTCTCCCTCAGGGACATGCATTCTCCCCCGATACAGAGTGACCTTGGAGGTGGTGCAGGCTTCAGTAAATCTATTACAAGCTGAAATGCTGACTTCTGCACAGTTGGTAGTCAGACATATAGGTGAAAGGTTGCAGCGTCCATTTTGGCTGTAAAGGTGCTCTCATATGCACACAGGGTGGGTGAGATCACAGCAAATACTCCTACACTGCCCTGTCTAACTCTGCATCATCTTTCTTGGGTTTAACCTCTGCCGCTAATCTTACTCAACATGTTTCTTTTCCTATCCACTCTGTTGGCAATGTAAGCTACCTAACCATAAAGTTCAAGTTGGTGAGGTTTCCTTCTCTGGTCCCCTCCTCTATGTCTACTCTCTCTCTCTGTTCCCTGGTCTAAGGCTTAGGAGCAACCTGAGGAAGTATTATTTCACAGAAAGGGTGGTGGAGGCATGGAATGGCCTCCCGATGGAGGTGGTAGAGTCGAGGACTGTTCCAGAGTTTTAAAAGGCATGGAATAAGCATGTGGGATCGCTTAGGAACAGGAAGAATTAGGGGTTACAGAGGATGGGCAGACTGGATGGGTCATATGGCCTTTATCTGCTGTCATGTTTCTACGTTTTTGTTTCTAATCACCTGATTATTTCCTTTTCTCTCTCTCTCTCTTTTCCAGTGCCTCCACCCCTCACTTCCCCTCTCTTTCCCTGGTCCCCTCCTCTATGCCTGTGTTCCCTGGTCTGATTCCTTTTCTCTTTCTCTTGCAGGGCCTCCACCCTCACCCCCCCCCCCCCACACACACACACACACACACGTCTTGCCCTCCCAGTCATGCCCCAATAGACTCAGCTTTCAATCTTTTTGTGATAATCTCAATCAGCTCTCCCCCCTTCACCTATCTCCTTCTGTTAGCTCAGGTGACTTATTTAAATTCCTTGCTTCAGCATCTCCTTGAGAGTTACATGGAAATCCCCCAGCCTCGTATCTGACATTTACTCTTGCACCAACATGGTTTCTTAAAACTCTATAAATTCAGAGTCAAACAGAGATTCAAGTCGACCAATAAAACAGAGGTTGTTCCTGCACAACTTTTACTCCAAATTATCTATCTTGTCATCAAAGGTAAATGTTTCTACATGAGAGCCAGCTGGGCTTGGACCTATGACAAGGCCTCTGCCATGTTGGAAGTATGTTTCTCTACTTTCTGCATGCAGCGCCTTATCTCAGGCCATGTCATTCAGTTATGCAGATACCTTTTGAAATGGCTATCCAGAGCCTCAACTACTGCTGAGGAAAGTGTTTGAATAAGCATGCCATCATCCACCTCCACCATCTTGCAGTCTGTGGATTAGGGCTTCTCTTTCACTTTTCCTTTTGATTTAGCCATCATTACCATAAGCCGTTGTAATTTCTGCCGCTTAGCTATGCGGGTGCTGGCATAACTGCTGGTTCCACCACTTTAAACATGAGTGGTCAGAGCTGATATTCAAATAGCTATACCTGGTTTAGTGCCACTGAATATCAGGGCTAGGCAGCCACAGGGCTTTTTATATAGCTATAAATATAGGTAGAGATAGATAGGTAGATAACCGTGTACATACAGCTGGAATAATTACCCAGATAACATCCATTACATCATGTTGCTCTGAAATTAAAGTCCATCCCTAAAATGAGATTATATGTGTTTGATATTATGAATGTATTCCTGCAGTGAGTTCATTAATAAAAATGTTTTGCTTCCCATTAGCTTCATCATTATCTGAAGAAGCTTCGTTTTAACAATGTTCTGGGTGAAGAAATGTTTTTTGATGAGAATGGTGATCTCGCCATTGGATATGATATTATAAGCACAGTAATTCTACCTGATGGGTCACGGAGTAATGACATTGTTGGAAGCTATAATCCTTATGCTCCACCAGAGAAGAGCTTTACCATCAATGAGAAGACAATTGTGTGGGAGGACTTGTTCAGCCAGGTCAGATGTAAAATGGAAACCAGTGAACCTTGCACATATCATGCGTGTTTTTATAAAACATATAAGAATATCAAATGTGATCACTGTTCCTTATAAACTCAGTAGGAGTCCTCTAACTATACTACTGCCAGTAGGTGGTGAGGGCTTCAAGATCCCCAGGCAGACATGTGAATGGACACACATTGATGATGTGTTCTATTGCTTGGTAGATGCCATAGGGGCCTTGTGGATCACCTCTAAATACCCAGTGCCGTTCTTTGGATGCTTACTGACTACAGTCTGACTGAAATTGGTATAGTCATGATCACAAATGACTTTTAAAGTTGCCAGCTTACCTTTGTGGTCAGCCATATCTTGCATCTCAGACTGCTTAAAGTCAGGTGTGGGCTGGAAGGTAAAGCCAGACTGAATTTCTCAACAGAAGGTGTCTTGCAAGGGTGTTGTAAATGTCATGGTGAAGTGGAAGCTCTGAGATATTTTTGGATCTGAGCAAGCAAACTAGCTGTGGTGCTCCAATGACGAATGTCTGATGTTGCGGTATTAATTATCATTGTTAGTAAATGAGTATCAGTGGGTCATAGAGGGCCACTAATGATCCATATAGTACAATTCAGCATTATGCCTTCCAAATGTACATATGCAGATTGGGCCAAGTACTCATTAAGTTCTATGTTACACCATATAAACCTCACTAACTTGAACTTTATGGTTAGGTATAGTTCTCATACCTCATTCCCATGTTCTCCTGAGTAGCTTGGTAATGAGACAAAAAAAAACGTAAAAGGCTAGAACCACCTCACGTTTACAAAGAAACTGCATCTGCAAAGTCGTATTCCAGTGTTATCACAACTTTGTACAATTATTTTCTCAATCCTCAGGCACCTCCTCAGTCCAGATGCAACCCAAGTTGCCTTCCTGGGTTCAGGAAATTAACTAGGGAAGGAAAGTCCATTTGCTGTTATGACTGTATTCGCTGTTCAGAAGGCGAGATCTCCAACCAAACTGGTGAGCGATGACATTATAATGAGACATGCCCTTGGGCACTGATTATTCATCATTGAGCCCATATCAAGCCTTTGCAGTCAGCGCTGCAAAAATACTAATGGGTATGGCTATAAAAAAAAAAAGCAAGGTATTGATCACCAGTATCCAGATAAATTTAGTACTCACATGGATATGTTTTATATAAACATATCGGTCCATTATTCATTGTGGGGTGCTGGGTATCTTTGGGGCAGAAAATAGGCATATTCTGTGCTAATCAGCGCAGCTATATTCCATGCAGCAACTTATTAGCGCTTGATTAGCAGGGAACCCTAACTGCCTAGAAAATAGGTGTTGGTAAGTGATTTTCGGTGATAATGGAAACTAAGGACGCCCATCTCAGAAACGACCAAATGCAAGCCCTTTGGTCGTGGGAGGAGCCAGCATTCATAATGCACTGGTCCCCCTGACATGCCAAGACACCAACCAGGCATCTTCCGATTTGTGTCCAAAGATGGGCATCCTTCTCTTTCAAAAATGAGCCTGCAAATGTTCCCACACTAATGGTGAAATTTTAGAGTAAGCTGCTTTATGGGAGCATTTGGATTTGATAATACAGGGCACACAGAATTGATATGATGGAAAAATTATATAGTTCTTCCCAGTGTTTTGTGGTATTGCTACTCTTGACTTCTATTGATATCAGTCAGAACTTTAGAACACATGGAGGGGCATAACCGAAGGGGTCGCCCAAGTTTTGCTGAGGACATCCTCGCAAAACATCCCGGTGGAGGGGCGGGGAAACCTGTATTATCGAAACAAGATGGATGTCCATCTTTCATTTCGATAATAGGGTCGGGGATCACCCAAATCTTGACATTTAGGTCGTCCTTAAAGATGGTCATCCCTAGACTTGGTCGTTTCTGATTTTCGGCGATAATGGAAACTAAGGACGTCCATCTCAGAAATGACCAAATGCAAGCCCTTTGGTCATGGGAGGAGCCAGCATTCATAGTGCACTGGTCCCCCTGACATGCCAAGACACCAACCAGGCATCTTCCAATTTGTGTCGAAAGATGGGCGTCCTTCTCTTTCGAAAATGTGCCTGCAAATGTTCTGTTTTGTGGGTTTTAAAGGATTTTTGTCCAAATTTGCAAATATAAGAACGTAAGAGTTGCCCTAATGAGTTAGATCAAAGGTCTATCTAACCTGGTATCCTCTTTCCAACAGTTGTCAATCCAAGTCACAAGTACATAGCAGAATCTCAAAAAGTAGATACTCCATGTCCCTTTTTCCCCCAGGAATAAGCTTTGGCTTTCCCCAGATCTACCTTAATAATGTTTTAAGAATTTTTTCTCCAGGAATTTGTTTAAACTTTTTCATAACGCAGCTAACTACTGTACTTCTGTCCCTTGCCCTTTGGGAGGGGAAGACACTTCAGCCTTGGAGATACACTCCTTGGCTAGTATAAGAGAAACAATCAGACTCGGATAAGCAGCAACCAAGTAAAATCTTTACTGGTATTTCTTTTAGTCAGTACAAAAGTGATTGTTCCCTCTGGAGTATTTTTGTCACACAGCCAGCAAGACATTCAGACTGAGTTACAAGGCTGCTCAGTTTGGCTTTCTCATTCTGTACTTATATACTGTTATAAGTTTCATTTCTTCTAAAACATACGATTCCTCTTGTTTTTACTTATCTAATATAATAATTCGCACCTCCAACTTTCTGAAACTGACTCCGTGGCAGCGTAGCAGTGAAGCCGTGAAGCCCTGAAGTGTTCGTAGGCTTCGTAATCGCTCCGCCCTCTGAGGGCAGGGAAGGCTGCATGCTAACGCAACGTCAGAAAGAGAAGGGACCAACCACAGGAATTGCACTCGCTCTCATAGCCCCGCCCTCCCATCCTCGTAGCCCTGCTAATCTGAACAGACAGCTGGCTAAGTTCCACGCGCCGTGTTCTGCTCTCCTGCCCTCGGAGCCCCTGCTCCCTGCAGCCACCCATGTCCAGCGACCCTCCTCTCTCCCCTGCCCCCCTCCAGCCACCCAAATCCAGCAACCCTCCTCTCTCCCCTGCACCCCTCCAGCCACCCATTTCCAGCGACCCTCCTCTCTCCCCCTGCCCCGGCCTTGCCTGCCTGCTGCTGGCGCTGGCACTGACCCTCCCCCGCTGCTGGATCGCTGTTCAAAATGGCCACCGAGACTTACAAGGGCGGCCTCCAAGACTTCAGCAGAAGTCTCACGGCCCGCCACTGGAAGTCTCGGTGGCCATTTTGAACCCCGATCCGGCAGCGGGGGAGGGTCAGCGCAAGCAGCAGGCAGGCAAGACCGGGGCAGGGGGAGAGGAGGGTTGCTGGGCATGGGTGGCTGAAGGGGGGCAGGGAGAGAGGAGGGTCACTGGACATGGGTGGCTGGAGGGGGGCAGGGGCAGAGGAGGGTCACTGGACATGGGTGGCTGAAGGGGGGGCGGGGGAGAGAGGAGGGTCACTGGACATGGGTGGCTGCAGGGGGGGCAGGGGAGAGAAGAGGGTCACTGGACATGGGTGGCTGCAGGGGGGCAGGGGAGAGAGGAGGGTCACTGGACATGGGTGGCTGGAGGGGGCAGGGGAGAGGGAGGGAGGGAGGGGGTCCTGTGACCTGATGGAGGGAGGGGGTCCTGAGACCAGAGAGGTGGGGTGGAAGGGGGTCCTCAGACCATAAATGGGGGGAAGGGGGGGTCCTGAGAGAGGGGGGTGGGGCACATACTCTCTGTCTCTCAAATACACTCTCTCTGACACACTCTCTGTCTATCACACTCTATCTCTCTGTCACACACACACAGTCTCTGTCTCTCTCTGTCTCACACACACAGACACTCTGTCTCTCACACAAACACTGTGTCGTACCATGGCTATGCAAAATTCAGATATATTACAGTAACCAGCACATTTCAGGAAAGGACAGTCCTGCTTCACACCACTGGAAATTATTCATTACCATCAGAGCACATTCCTCCTAAAACTTCCCTTAGAAACATTCATGGTAGAAGGTGATTATCTTGCTAGTGCCCATTTCATTTCAATCAGAAACGGGCTTTTTTTTTACTAGTTGTACATAAAAGGATATTTTCTATTTTCTACACTATACATAAAAGGTTATTTCCTTTATTCTTACCAGCCTCTCCTGTCCAAGTATATTTGAAAGAGTAAACAAACATTTTATGTTTACCTGTTCATACAGACCTCTGGCATATCGCCATTCTGCTCCATGCTGAAGAGCCCTAACTTCTTTAGCCTTTCCTAATATGAGATTTGATCTATCCTTTTAATCAAACTTCTCTGTACCGTTTGTAATAATGCTATGCAACTACAAGAATACTATACAATATTTGAGGTGTGGTTGAAAAAGGTTTGGCTGATAGTGAGTAAGTTTAAAAAAGGACACTAATATTTAGGTGCCTAGAAGATGCCTGGAAGGAGTCTCTTCTATAAAAGTACATAGACATTCATGTATGTTCTGCAACAGATGCTTTGAGATAATAAGACAATATTTTTCATTCTCAGATATGGATACCTGTATGATATGCCCAGAGGACCAATGGCCTAATCAGAAGAAAGATGCCTGCATCCCAAAAGTAATAACCTTCTTGTCCTATGAAGAGCCTTTGGGGATAACTTTGACTTTCATCATAATTTTCCTCTTTCTCATCACTGCTGTTATTCTGGGAATCTTCATTTACTACCATAGTGAAAGCCAACAACCGAGACCTCAGTTATATTCTCCTCATCTCACTCATGCTCTGCTTTCTCTGTTCTATGATATTCATTGGACGACCTGAAAAGGTGACTTGTATTCTCCGACAGATTGTCTTTGGGATCACGTTTTCCATTTCACTCTCCTCTGTATTAGCAAAAACCATTACTGTGGCCATGGCCTTCCAAGCCACCAAACCTGGGAACAAGCTTCGGAAATGGATGGGTTCCAGGTTCTCAAACTCTATAGTCCTTTCCTGTTCCCTTCTTCAGGCTCTTCTCTGTCTCATCTGGTTGTGTACTGCTCCTCCCTTCCCATATCTTAATATGAGATCAGAAACTGGAACAATACTAATTGAATGTAACGAAGGGTCATAGTTGCATTTTACTGTGTTCTGGGATATCTAGGATTTTTGGCTGGTATCAGCTTCATCATAGCTTTCATAGCAAGAAATCTACCTGACGGTTTCAATGAGGCCAAGTACATCACCTTCAGTATGCTGGTGTTCTGCAGTGTCTGGGTCTCCTTCATCCCAACATATCTGAGCACAAAGGGCAAGTACGTGGTAGCAGTGGAGATATTTGCTATCCTGGCTTCAAGTGCTGGACTTCTGGGCTGTATCTTTCTCCCTAAGTGCTTCATTATTCTGCTGAGGCCTGAAAGGAACAGTAGAAAATTCCTAACTAAAAACTGGAATGATTAAATTTGTGCAAATGATAGATTAGTTTATTATTGTTACCATTTGTTGGGCAAATCCAAAGTGACTTACCTGTGTTTGTTTTTGCAGAAGCTGTATCGCTGGTCAAGGCCATCCTACTGTTCACATATTTTTCTTTATTATCATTTTAGCTAAAATAAGTTGTTATTCACAATTTGAACATAAAATTTAAGTAAATATTACAGCCAATAACAATTTTGTCATTGATACATTGTTGGATTAAACCTTATACATGTGAGTAGCTTTTCAGGATCTTCCTGCATTCATCATATTAATGTGGAACAGTAGTAACATTTGGGGGCTACTTACAAAGCTGTGTTAGCTATTAACATAAAAATTAACATGGTGGCCTAACGCACGCCTGCTGAGTGTCAAAAGGGCCCTATAGCATCCCACAGTATTTTTTTTGAGGCAGACTGTCTGTTCTATAAGTTTTGTCAGAAAAGGGATGTTAGACACTGGTCAGTAGTTTTCCAGCTTGTCCTTGTCAGTAGGGGGCACAAGACAGACCTTTTAGTGCCATTGTCATTTGCCCTTTCACAACAGTAAACAACTGTGGCCCTTTCAAAAAGGCCTCTGATGCCAGCTGTAAGGATGTTGCCTGTAAGTCATGCAAGGTTTTATGAAAGCCTCCTCTGTTTTCAGGTTGAATGAATCCCAGATAGCTTTACACGGTGGGGACAAGGATGTGTCCCTTTTTTTCTGGTGGTAAGTTTGATGGAACTGCATATGGGACCTGATGGAGACCTTTAATTTTGCTGGTTAGTTGTGATTAGGAAGGCTGCTTATGTTGCATGGAACTTCATCCTTCATAGGAAAGAAATTGAATTGCTGTGGGTTCTGGACTCCTCAACTGTCCCGTGGTACTACTATGTTATAAAAGTGTCACAATAGAAAGATTTCAGGCTGGACTTGAACTTTGGTAATCATAAATAGACTGAAGAACGTTTTACAACCAATCACACTAAAAACTTTATTTTGAATGTATTCATCCTATATAATAATTCTCACCTCCAACGTTCTATGAGTCTGCCTGCCTGTGTCCGTGGCTTTCTTCACAGTTGGTCTGCTAGGCTCCGAAGCCCTGGATAACGTCACTGTTGTGATGGTGGCCACACCCCTGGGGGCAGGGCTGTCATGGGAGTGGGCGGGGTGCATGACGTGTCCCGTGTCCCGTGTTCAGCCGGCTCAGTGCTCTGTGCAGCATGCGGGTGCTGCAGCCCAGTACGATCGCCCTGATGTCCAGGGAGGGCGGCAGCAGCCAGGCCGCAGCAATCAGGAGCAGGTGCCCCCCCCCCCCGACACATCACCCAAGCCTCCCCCCTCGGCATATCAACCCCACGAGTTCATTTTTGTCTGCCGTGTGCACGCCGCTGGGGGGGGGGGGTGTCGGTTCTGCTGGTTCCCTGCTCCCTCTGCCCCGAAACAGGAAGTCACCTGTTCCGGGGCAGAAGGAGCAGGGAACCAGCGGAGCCGACACCACCCCTCCCCCCCCCCAGCGGTGTGCACACGGCAAGCAAGAATCCCGTCTATAATCTCAGACAAGACTGATCATAAAGGGGATGCAGAGGTACGTTACAGGGTCCGGAGGGGTACCTCCAAGCATAGTGTCATCATTTTCACTGTGCAGCCCACCAGCACTACCTAGCAAATGATTTTCCATCCCTCTTTCCCCCTTCACCCCCAGTGACCACCCTAACTTCTTGACGGTTTCCCTTTCTTATTGCACATTTCAAGAGTGTGGCTTGCAAGTCCAAAGGGGACTGAATACACTGTTGGGGCAGGGGAACCTTTCTATGTATCCACAGGCCTGCAAGGAAGTCTTCAAAGGTAAATTACTCCAAAGTTGAAAATTCAGGGCTGCCAGGAGAAGACAGGTTCAATTTTGCATCTGAAAGGGAGCTGGCATGAATGAAAATAATCATTGTTTAGAGAAACAATGGAAAGGATGAATCAGTAGAACTAAGTGATCACATCTGCAGCATAGAAGTCCATCCTTTACTGATGTCACAAATCCAGTATGTACAAAAACAGAACCCAACGGTGGGTCAGACTGGCATATTTTCAAAGCACTTAGACTTAGAAAGTTCCATAGTAACGTATGGAACTTTGTAAGTCTAGGTGCTTTGAAAATGAGCCCTGGGCCCGGGGCTGATATTCAGCCTTAAGTGACCAGGTTTACTCCATAAATGGGATCTCATAAATGTCTGTCTTATTTTATGTGGTAACCCATGGCCACTTAAGTGATGAATATTGACCTACATGGCTATAGGGAGAGAAGGGTTGATAGTAGACATGTTGGGTGACAGAAGGGAGATGCTGAATTGGGATGGGGAAGTGGGAGGGAGGGACCCTGAAACTCAGAGGGAGGGACCCTGAAACTCGGAGGGAGGGAGGGACCCTGAAACTCGGAGGGAGGGAGGGGACTTTGAACCTCAGAGAGAGGGGACCCTGAACCTTGGAGGGAGGGAGGGGACGACGACCCAGGAACTCGGAGGGACGACCCTAGAACTGGGAGGGAGGGAGGGAGGGCCCCTGGAATACACTTTCATTCTCACACACACACTCTCTCATACAGGCACACTCGCACCCAGTTTCACTCTCCCTCTGTCACACACGCACACTCGCACATTCACTCTCTCTCTCACAGAGTCACTCTCACACACTCTCAAACATACACACTCCGAGGAAAACCTTGCTAGCGCCCATTTCATTTGTGTCGGAAATGGGCCTTTTTTACTAGTGTTTAATAATACCTAAACATGGGGACCATAAGTTAACTGCTTTGTTTGTACCCACAGAAAGACGGTATATCAAATCCATTTCCACATTATTCTTCTTCTTTTAAGTGTCCTACTAGGAGAATATGAAATCAATAAACATTACAAAAAATGGCTGGCTCGACTGTTGAATCTTATAAAGTAGTAATATTATTTGATACATATTGCAGTGGGACGGGGTAACCAGTGTCCCTTTGAGTAAAGACGTAACATGCTCATACTTTTTTACTCACGTGATAAGTCTGCCATATTTTGAGTTAGTTAAAGATGTTAGATGTCGGAAGTTTTGATACCTTGATAAAAGGCATTGCAGGAATCTCAATTACTAATGATTAAAGCAAGGACTAATATCTGAAGAGCAAACTGATGAAATAAATATCAAATTGAATGGATCAATTTAAATTTATAGAAACAAAGTTTAACAACAGATGAAATCTAAGCCTTAATATTAAATTGTATCATTCAGTGTAACACCTAGTATTTTAAAGCTGTTACTTCCAAGCTGTATTCTTTTCTCAAATGATTATTTGGATGACAAGGTTTCTCTTTTCTTGTGGCAGACTTGATTATCGACTGCATAGTTCAAAACTACCCAAAGCACGACCTTTTTTTTGCCAATGGTAAGGTGTGTGTTATCACTGCTTTCTTAAACTGGGAGAAGTGAGCAGTATTTTATCACTGAATTGTTTCTGTTTTGCAGTGTTTGGCTCCTGTGTGCCTGGAGTTCTGGAATTTTCTGTGCATGGGGCTGGAATATTGGTGGGGAGAGGTCAATGGAGTCTTCCAGAACACAATATTTTAGTTATGTGGAGTAACTTAGTCAGACCTTTAGGCTTAGCGGTGATTAAATGGCAACACCAGTAATTGGAAAGCAAAGCCAGTGCTGGGCAGACTTCTATGGTCTGTGCCCTGATCATGGCTGGACAGATTTGGATGGGTTGAAGGAGGGTTTCAATGACTGGAGAACAGTCTCTGCCTGAAAATGGCAAGGATAAATAAAGATCAAATAATCATATGTAGTAAAGTGGTAACATAGTAGATGACAGCAGATAAAGACCTGTACGGTCCATCCAGTCTGCCCAACTATACCTGACCTTGATTTATCCTTGCCATTTTTGGGGTATAGACTGTAGACGTCTGCCCAGTACTTGCCCTGCCTCCCAACCACCTGTGCTGCCACCCAATGTCCGCTAAGCTTCTGAGGATCTATTCCTTCTGAACAGGATTCCTTTATGCATATCCCACGCATGTTTGAATTCCGTTACCGTTTTCATCTCCACCACCTCCCGCGGGAGGGCATTCCAGCCTAGACTTGGTGAGAGAAGGACGTGTGCTTGAAGGCTCGGTCTCTAGAGAGCAGGAAGGGTGCTGGGCTGGCTCCTTCCCCAGGTGGGCAGAGAGGCCCGGGGAAGAGTTTCCCAGGAAAGGCCCAGGACATGGGGCCTCTGGGCCCTTCAGACCAGAAGGCCCGGAAGGGTTGTGTGCAGCTCAGTTCAGCCTCGGGGAGCAGAGAAAGGAGCCCTGTGGACCGCAGGGCTCAGCGTCTCCGAGATGAAGAGGTAACAGGTACCTCCTCCATGACCCAGCGGTTTCCGGAAAGGGAGCCTGAAGAACATGGAGGGGGGAGGTGGATAGGGAGGGCCTCGGGCCTCCAGACGGTGGAAGGAGAGGAGCCGATGGTGGTACACCAGGAGCTTCAGCCGGGTCCGGGCGTACAGGACTATGATAGTGATTGGTCGGAGGAGGAGGAGGATGAAGACAGGGAGGATGGTGTACGGTCGGTGAGTGAAGGACCGGGGCACTTGGCTGAAGAAGTGGTACAAAGGGTGCGAAAGATTAAAGCCCTGGAGAAAGACATAGAGGAGCAGGGGAAACGGCTGAAGATGGCAAAAGCCATGACTAGGCTGGCCCCGGGAGATAAACAGGACATTTACAAGAAAGAAGAAGCTCGTTTGTTAAAGCAGCTTCAACACAAAGAAAAGACTTTGGTTTCATTAAAGAAGAATACTGATAATCCCTTAAGGGAACTTTACATAAACCAGGAGAGAATGGCACAAGGCACAGCAAAATCTCAGAGTCAGGTTTCCCCAGTATATACAGCAGAACTTTTTCAACAACAACAGTGTGTGAGTGAGGACTTGCCAGCTACAAACACTGGACATACACTGCAATTTATGAAGGGCTTAGCAAGTCAAACAGATTCTGGTGCACTTACTGTGATGGCTGCTTCTGGTAATGAGAGGGGAGGAGGCAGCAGGGAGTCCATAGTATCTCTGGAGCCTACAAGGACAGAGAAAGAGCTTCAAAAGGCTCCTACACATTTGCAGGCTATGGAAACCAGAGATAGAGACTTTTTCATACAAGAGCTCCAGACAAGTGTTCCTAGTCTTGCAGAAATAAGGTTTCCTGAAGAAGGCAGGACAGGAGAAGGTAAAAAGGACAGTTTTACTCTGGTTGAAGGTGCATTTGTGGAAGAACTGTTGCCAGCAGAAGAGCTCTGCTTGCAAACACAGGTGCACTCTACAGGCTCCCTGAGTGCAGGAACTGTTGCTAAATTACAAGGAGTAGCTGCAGCTGGGCAAGCAGGCTCTGTGGAATCCTGCCTTCCAGAGCTGGAAAGACAGGTGGTTTCTGCCAATCAGGAGGAAGCAAGGGGAAATTCCTCTTATAACACAGTGACTGGTCTCGTGCGGGACCCTCCTGAGCAGAATGCAACAGACAGCCAGCTGGGAGCAGAGGAGCCTGAGCAGCAGGATATTCAGAGGGAGCAGCAGTGCAAGGTTTCTTCTGAACAGATAAGCAGGGATCTCCCCTGTGGACAAAATCTGGAGAACAGTGACAGTCTAGTAAATGGTTTCAGTTTGGACTTGGGGGGGAAGGCTGCTTTGGATGGGGTGGATGAGCAGGGTGGGGGATTGGTAAGAGAAGAGGGACAGAATGGGTGTACTTTTGAAGCTATGGAGGTGGCAGTCTGTGATCAGAGGAGGGGGGAGGAAGGGAGGAGGGTGGTGCCTGGGCAGGCTGCAGAAGGTAGAGGGGGTGGGGGCGTGGGGACAACTCAGAAGGGGCAGTTGGAGAAGGGCATGGGTTTGTATGGTCGGGACAGTTCCAGGTCAGGGAAGAGCGGGGGTAGGGAGGGAAAGAGGCCGGTATCTTTTGCGGCTGTGGTGAGGGGGGAAGGAGAGCAGGGGAGGGGGAGGTTAGGTTTTGCGGGTAGGGGGGGAGACGGGTTTGGAGGAGGAGGGAGGGGGCAGGGGCAGATCCCCAAACGCCGGAATGTCGTTCAGCTCAAATGGGTGGGGGAGGGGGGTATGCCATCCCGGGATAAGGTTTTGCAGTTGGTACTAGGGCTAGGGTTTATTCCAGAAGATTTATATGCTTGCATCCACCCGGCTAACATTCCGGAATATGATGTTAGTTTTTTGACTCAAAGGGGGATGGAGGTGTTTTGGGAAAAGTACGAAGAAGTTCGAGGGAGGGGGGAATGGAGAAATTATAGGGTGATTCCGATAAGCAGACCTGATCTGGTGCAGGTGACCCTTTTAGTCCGGAATGAATCCATCTCAGCAGCGGACCTGGCCTTCTGGGTTCAGCGGTATGCTGAATTGAGAACTCCACTAACCAAGCTCCCGGATCCAAGTAGAGTATGGGCAGGGGGGTGGGGGGCTTTAGTTAGGCTTAAACAGGTGGGTCAGGTGGTCCAGCATATTCCCTCGGCAGCTTTTATCGGGAGAGATAGGATCCTGTGCTTCTATAAAGGACAGCCAAGACAATGTTTTAGGTGTGGGTCTTTCTGCCACTTTAGCATGTCCTGCCCGGTACAGCAGTGTGCAAAGTGTGGGTCTAAGGATCATCTTTCGGAAGAATGTTCCTTTATCCGGTGCAATCTTTGTGGGGATCTGGGCATGCTTTTCGGAACTGCCCGAGGGCTTTTCATAATGAGGGGGAAGAGGGTGGGGGACGGGGGAGTTTGGTCCAGGAGGGGGGGGGTGGGGGGAGGGCGGTTTCAGGGTCAGGGCCCGGAGGTACAGGGAGTAGGGAAGCGGCAGAAGGGGAGGAGGGAGGAAGAGGTTTCAGGGGTACGGGAGGAGGAGGAACAGGTGAGGGAACGGGGGGAGGGAGAAGGGGGTTGGGTTCAAGTTCGTAAGAAACAAAGGGGGGCTGAGGGGAAGGGTAGGGAGGAGTTGGGTGGCTCGGGATTTGGATCACAGGAGTGTAGGCTGGAGAACCGTTTTCAGATTCTGGAAGAGGAAGGTAGGGAGGAGGAGATCGAGGACGGTGGGGGAGGGGAGGGAGAGGGAGTCCTGGGGGGGGATGAAGGGAAGAGGAAATTTGAGGTGGAACAGGGAGAGGGTGGTAGGTGTAAGAAGAAGGGGGGGAAGGTCCGGATGGTAGGGGTTGGGAACGAAGGAGGGGGGGGGGGTTGGAAGTAGAGGGAGTGGAGGAGAAGGGGACAGGAGAAGGAGAAGGGATTAAGAGGCGGTCTGATAGGATCAGATCTAGACAGGAACAGGGTAAAAGGGGTGATGGGAATGAGGTAAGGGGGGTGGGGGGGCAGGGGAGCAGCTCAGAGTTAGGGAGCAAGTAGGGGAGGGGGGGTGGGGGCCTTCTTTTGTGAGAGGGGAGATGGTGGTTTGGATGACTCTAAGAAGAAGAAGGGGAGGAAGAAAGGAGGAGGGGAGGGGGAAGGGAAGGATAAGGGTTTTAAACTTGGTGTTCGGGATTGGGCAGAGGAAGGAAGGGATTCTGCAGAAGGGGTGCAGGGCGTTGGTAGTGGGGTAATGCAGAGGGCAGATATGCAGGAAGGAGGTGAGCAGAGGATACCTTCTACTCAGTGATGGTAATGGCAGGAATTGTTTTTTTGTTTGCCACATTGAATGTGGCGAGTGTGGCTTCCCAGAGGGCGCAATGTTTGGCCTTTGATGGCCTCTCTAAGATACAGGCAGACTGTATTCTGCTTCAGGAAACACGGCTACAAACTCTAGAAGCGATTAGGCGGGCACAACGGGCCTGGAGATGGGGACCTTCGGTTTGGGGTTTGGCAGGAGAAAGGTATGGGGGGGTAGGGATCTTATTTAAAACACATAATGTAGATATTCAAAAAGTGATAGAGTTAGGTATAGGGAGGTGTTTGGTGTTAGATGTGTTGTGGCACGGGGTGGCGTTGCGGATTATTAATATTTACGGGCCTCAAAGTAAGAAGGAACGTTCCTCGTTGTTTGGGAAAGTTAAACCTTATCTCTATACAGCACGTCAGGTGGTTTGGGGGGGGGGGATTTTAATACTATTTTAAGGAGGCAGGATAGTGGGGGGAGGACAGCGCAGGTGAGGTATGATGGGGTACGTTTGGCCGGGATAATGAAAGGGGCAGGGCTGGTTGATGTGCACATAGAACATTCCCCTGAGGTACAGGGTTTCACATTTTCACGGGGTCAGTGTAAGAGTAGGATAGATAGATTTTTGGTTCGGGAAGGGGCATGCGGGCAGGGCCCCAGATTAGTGGACGTAGACTTCTCGGACCATAAGCTGGTGTTAATTGAGGTAGGAGGTTGGGCGGGGCATAGGCCAGGAAGGGGTTTATGGCAGCTCAACCTTAAATGGGTAGCAGATATGAGAATGCAGGAGATGTATCGGGCCTTCTTGGAGGATCAGCTCTCAATCCAGGGTATTTTTCCCTCTATTGGAGAATGGTGGGAGGTAGTCAAAAAGCGCACGAGGAGATTTTTTACCCAACAGGCAAGAAGGGAAGGACGGGAAAGGACGAGGTTAGGAACGGCACTTAAGAAACGCAGGGATTATTTACTCTCCACAGGGGGTAGGCGGGAGGATATCCTGGAACTGCAAGCGCAGTTAGAGAAGGTCCAATACGATAGATATGCCTCCTTGCTTTATGAACGTGATTTCGGGAAATTGATTAGTCCTGATCCGTTTGTCTGTTGTAAGGAGCGGAGGGAGCGTAGGGTGGTGGGAGGGTTAAGGGACGCAAGGGGGGTAGTGCAGGTTTCGAAGGAGGAGATTTTGAAGGTAGTAGGAGAACATTTTGCACGTTTTTTTTCGGGAGGACACTTGGATCAGGAGGTGATGGGACACTATATTGACGGGACACCAGGGGTGGGAAAGGGAGGGCCCCATCTCCAGGCCCTGTCGCGTCCCTGGACACTGGGGGAAGTGGAGGAGGCCATCGGGGCCTTACGGAAAAGAACGGCTCCAGGGCCAGATGGCCTGACGGCTGAATATTACCAAACTTTTAAGGTCCATCTGGCTCCAATTCTGTTGCAGGTCTGGGAAGCCGCACGACAGCAGGGGATTCTGCCCCAATCTCTGACAGAGGCAGCATTAGTTTTGCTTAGTAAAGGGAAAGATCCTGGGTCCCTGTTGAACTGGCGTCCTATCGCCTTGTTGAATGGGGACAGGAAAATTTTTGCACACATGCTCTTAAAAAGGATGAAGTCAGTGGTCCAGGAAGTGGTGGCAGTCTCACAGCAGTGTGGGGTTAAGGGGAGGGGGGTCTTGGAGGCGGCTGCATGGGTTAGGGAGGGTCTAGAGCACAGCCGGGGGGAGGGGAACGGGAGGTTGGTGGTGGCTTTAGACCAAGATAAAGCTTTTGATAGGGTTCAGTGGCTTTTTCTTTGGAGGTTGTTAGAGCATTATGGATTTCCAAGGGATTGGGTGGCACAGTTACAGTTACTTTACACTGGGGCCAGTTGTTTTCCTCTGGTAAATGGTTGGAAAGGGAAGAGTTTTGGGGTCACAGCAGGGGTTCGGCAAGGGTGTCCCCTCAGTCCTCTGTTATACACCTTCGCAATAGATCCCTTTGTTAGGCGTTTAGAGCAGGGAGGGAGGGAGGGATTTCGGGGGGTGGAGGTGAGTACAGGGTGTCATTTGAGGGTGGTAGCTTACGCAGATGACATCACAGTGTGGGTGGCGGATCCAAGGGAGGGGGAGAAGTTGCAGGAGTTGATTTCCAGTTACTCTGGGGCCTCGGGGTCACTGATTAATTTCCAGAAAAGTCAGAGTTTATGGGTGGGTCCACCAGGGCTGGCATTTGCTTTGGGAGGGGGGTTTCCGGCCGCAATTGCCAGAATGAGAGTGTTAGGGGTTTATTTTGATCAAGGAGATTATGCATCTTTTAACTGGCAGCGGTGCATCCAGGCAGCTACAGTCAAGGTTGACAGATGGAAAGGCTGGAGGATGACAATGTCTGACCGGGTTCAGCTGATTAAGAGGCACCTGGTGCCCATGTTCCTGTTTCTCAGTTATATTTGTTTGGTGCCAGCACACTGTTATACTACCCTGTATAGTGTGTTTTTCCAACTACTGTGGGGGAATCGGCTGAACCCGGTTAAACGGAACATTACATACTTACCCCGGAAGGATGGCGGGGTGGGAATGGTGAACCCAGTGTTATTTTTCAGTTCCCTGTTCCTCCAGTTTAATTTGGGACGGGCAGTGGGTAGGGACCCGCCAGGGTGGGCACAAAGTGTCTTGTTATGGTGGGAAAGATTTTGGATTCCATGGCGGATGGGGGGAAGGGTGGCGGCTTTAAAGAAGGGGGCACCCATGCAGGTAGGGTATTATTGGATGTTGGTTCGGTTGGTAAGAGTCTGGGGGATCACGGTGGAGGAAATTAAGGCAGGGAGTAGGGAGGTATGGGTGGAAAGGGTGCGGGCCCAGGCCTTTTCAGCACCCCTGACACTCCGAGATGCACCTGGGTCGGTGCTGCGGCAGGGCTTGCTATTGGTGACATCGAGGCGGATTCCACCTAAGTACAGGGACATTGCTTGGCTGTCCTTTCATGGGAAAATGTATGTGAGAGGAAATCTCAACTATAGGACTCTGCAGGATCGGGATTGTCCAAGGGGGGAATGTGTGGGTACGGAGGAAACAATGGACCATTTTTTGCGGGATTGCCCCTTTTCAAGGACCGTGGGGGATAGAGTGGCATCGCTTTTGCACATTTCTAGCTTCCGGTTGTACTCCTATGCTGATTGGGTCTATGGGCGGCAGCAGCGAAGTGGGGGTTTGGATCCGGTGACGGAGTTTATCATTTCAGTAATACTCAGGTTTTACCTTTGGATGGCTCGGTGTGGGGTGTCCCTGCACCAGGACTATAGGTCGGCTGAACAGGTTAGTTGGGACATAATTAGGGGAGTTCAAGAGGTGGCTAAATGGGAACGGGTGACGGAAGGGTTACAGAAGGCAAATGTGTGGTGGAAACATGTTCATTTGAAACCTCCATAGGGGAGGTTTGGTATAGGGTGGGGGTTTTTAGGGGGGGGGTTTAGTTGGCTTTGTATAGGTGTTTAGGGTCTAGGAGATATGTGGGAGTTTTTTATTGCTTGTACATACTTTTGTTGAAGTATTGTTTTGCGTTTCTTTTAATAAAAGAGTTCTCCAAGTATCCACCACTCTCTCTGTGAAAAAATACTTCCTGATATTTTTCTTGATTCTAGTTCTGTCGCCTTCCCATCTCCAGAAAAGATTTGTTTGCAGATTAACATACCTCATGCTATGAGTTTATCTTGTTGGGCAGACTGGATGGATCGTACAGGACTTCATCTGCTATAATCTACTATGTTACCCGAATGAAGGTTGAGGGTTGGCCTGTGAAATAACACAGACAGACAAAGGTATATAAATGAAAAACAAGTGTTGTATTAACTGAACCCTGAGGTCTGTTATATCACAGGGCCATGAACACAAGATAATATGCCTCTGTAGTTCAGTAAATAAGGTCTTAAGAAGGCCTTACAGGTTGGCAGGCCCAAAACACAGTCTGTGGCTGGTGGGGCTGCCAAACACCAAATACAGCCTGTCAATTCTTCTCAGTTCTTCCCTGAGCCTCAAAACAGGATAGAAGGCTGTTTCAGCTACACAGCCGAAGACTCCCAAGCTGAGAAATAAAAACATAAAGGTATCAGTCTTAAGTAGTATAGATAAAGCAATTCAAATATATGTGTAGTAAGACTGGTACCTGAGTATGGTGGTGGTGTAATGTTCTCACTCACCCTGCAGTCGACAGAACAGTATGACCAAAATGAAGAATCCTTCAGTGATACAGCATCTAGACAATAATGCTGAGTGAAGGTATGCAGAGATGACCAAGTTGCTGTACGACAAGTCCAATAAAGGAGGAGTGTCAAAGATGAGCTTGAGTAGATGCCATAGCTCTTGTGAGTGGTAATATAAGGAATAGAGAAATACCATATGATTGAGATTGAAGGTAGCAAAAACGGATGCATGCAGAAATCCAGTTAGACAATATTCTCTTTGTAACTGGTTTTGATGGTAAAGGTCACTGATAGAAAAAATTGTGAAGGTCTTGTGAAAGAAGAAGTGTGATCAAGATAAATAGTAAGAGCATGTTTACTATAACAAGTTGTAGGAATTGGTTTAATTTGTTTACCTTACTGCTGGGAGAGCTTGGGGGTTGGCTGGAGGTGTCCTGGGTTGCCAGGGAGAAATTAACTAGAATGAATTCCTGCACATGAGCAGTTCATGCCAAGGAGACCTGCACTAACACCTGAGATTTTAAAAGTGCTAAAAATAAGTTTTAAAAGTATTTGCATTAAATCTAATTGCAGAATTTAGGTGCTAGGAAATGGGATTTGTATGCTATGTACTCAAATTTGCTCAAGCCATATGCAAATTAGTCCATTTTGGGAGGTTCTCATTTGCCTACTTGTGAGTAAAAATTGATAGGAATGTTTACAGCCTTAAGGTTAGGGCATGGCTCTGATCAAAAATGTGAAGTTTGATCCAAAAACGAAGGGGTTATGTAGTGTTTTTGACTAAAAATTCCCATTAGAGTGTCTGTATGTTAATCTGCATTCAAATAGAGCTCTCTGATTGGATGATCAGCTCCTGTGAGAAAATCTGCCTGGTAACAGAGAGGGAGAGCAATGGAAGACCTGACTGGGACAAGACCTGCATCTGTGAGCTTGGTGTGTAAGAGTTGAAAGAAAGAATTGTTATTTGATCTAAGTTGACTGAAATTATAAAAGAGTGACTGATTATGAGGTAAATGAGAAAATATGAGTGAAAAGAGATTGGTGGAGATTTACAAGTTTGAGGTTTCTCTACTGAGAAAAGGATCTGAATATTTCAGGATTACTTGACGCTTGTGAAAAATAGAAAAGGGAGAATTTCAGTTTAAGAGTGCTTAAATCCTATAAGCTATATAAAGGTTAAGTAGATTTAAGTGCCTGTAAGCAAGGAAACCTTAATATTTGATCTGAAATAAATGTTTGATATGAATTATATTCTTTGGTGAAAAGGAGATAAGTTAGATAAAGAATCTTTGGAAACTGAGGACCTTGCTCACATTTTGAATTAGCCAGATCAGTATACTTACTGAGTAGAGAGGGGAGTGGATCTATGAGTGAGTGAGTGAGTGAGAGAGAGAGTTTGATTTAGTTGTGAATCCTAAATTTTAGGACCTTCAAAAGGGAAGAAGAAGAAGAAGTGCTCTCCATCTACATAGATAGGGCTATAAATTTTCAGTTTAATAACTTCAGTCAGGAAAATTAGAGGGTAGGAAGTTTGGTTATTTTAATTTTTTAGCTTAGTACAGTCCAGGTTCCTGCTGTAGGTAGGCAATTCATAGTTCCACACACTGCAGGGAGGCAGTATTTCTCCTTTTATTTTATGTTAGATTAAGTTTAGGGAGAAGAATCAATGGAAGACAGCTTCTAAAGGAGAGATCTCTTGAAGACTGCAACTGGAAGTTTTCCTTCAGCTAAGTACTGTGAAAGAAAAGTAAACCAACTGAATACAGGAAATTGAGGAAAAGAGAGAGACAATTCACACACTTTTTCTGAAACTCCTGTTTACCACACAAGTGAACTGAGATTTAATATTGAAAATAAAGGAAGAAGGAGAAATCCAATTAGAATAATTATACCACTATAAGACTAAGATTTGAGAGATTTTGGATAGTTACTTACCTGAGAAGTAAGCCCTGTAGGAAAGAAGTTTATAAAAATGTTTAAATGAGATACACCTAAGAAACATTCCTATTTTGAGTTGGAAATCTTTGAAGTGTTATACTTACTTGTAACTTGGTCAGGAAACTAAATGTTTGGTTAGTAAAGAAATTAGAGTGCATACTGGATCCAGTAGGGAGTCAGCAGTTCTACTAGTCTAATCCTGTACAATCTAACTGAAGAGTATTGTATAAAAGGATGCCGCCACTTTTGTAGAGAACGCCAGACGAATTTCATATTTAATATAAACAGTTTATTTACAATTGTTCTGAATAGCTCAATGGGCTATTGCAGGAAGCATTTCTTGATAAGCAATATACAAGTCAGAATGAATGATCAAAACAAAGCAATGTAAAGCACTATATACAGAGAGAGAAATCTATATACAGACAAAGAAAAATTCAAAATGCTTACTACCTCTTTGTTCCCCTCTAGTTTTATACCGGGCCTCTGACTAATTCTCTCATACAACATTCCTGTGCAAGTCTCTGAATACCACAAACTGTTAATCATGGGCAGAACATGCTACATCTGTTTTCCCTTATTCCACAGACTTTCTGGAGCCTGCCTTTAGCTGATGTGGGCCCCATCATGTCCCAGGAGATTTTAGTGTTGAAACAGCTAGCTCTGCATGTTCTTTGAAGCTTTCCACTCCTATTTTTTTATGCTTTTGTTCAACAAATCCTCCCTTTTGAGGACTGATTGTTTCAGGCCTCAAACATCTGTTTCAGCTCCAGTCTGTTTTCTTACCTCCCTTCTAGATCTCCTCCCCCATGTTTGTGGCATTCAGTTTCTGCACACTTTTTCAATATTTTTGGCTGACCTATTAAAGTTCTATTCATTCTTGATTTCAGTTATCATTATCATTTTAAAAACATCCTGGCACATCTTTGCAAACATGCTAATACATGTTGCATTAAACAGATTCAATTGTACTAGGGTACAAAATTTATATTTCCTTTGAATACAGACAGTGAGCTTCATCAAAGGGGAATACACTGTCATTCATTCTTACTTTTCATTAGCTGATGTGGCATTAAAAATTACACAAATTAAAAGCATAACATTCATTGAATCAGTTGTTACAACATTCTGCGTGTAAGTGCACTTTATTGGGGGAATGTGTTCAGTTGTCATACTATTAATCAGACACCAACATGATGTCTGTGGGTACTTGTCCATAAGCAAGGCTTGCTTATAAATAGTCTCATTTGTCCAATGAAGGTTTTCATCATCTCTTACACAGGTATTATTGGGATCACAGTCATGGTGCCCACTCAATTTTATCATTGTAGTCCCATACATCATAGCTGGCAAGGACAAGGATGTGGGCACATATGATACAATCAGTCAAATTCAACATCTTGGCCACTGTAACAAGTCTATTCTCATATGTGTTCATTGTCCATTAACAAACAACAACAGTCCAATACCATCATGTTTAGGGACATGATGTTTGTTTATTCTTTGTCCATTTCAATGTTATTAATTCGTCGAATATCTGCTAAATGTATCCAAGAAGTATGACCTTCCAGACGGGCAGCGGTCTGAGTAAGGGCCGTGATAGCAAAAGGTCCTACATACACAGGATCCTTCCATGTTTTATGTGTAAAGTTCTTTCGTAGTACTAGATCACCTACTTTAAAAGCACAAACATCATTAGTAGTCCCTGCCTGTGATGCTACATTTGTTCGGATCATATCACTTGTCAGGTTCAACATAGGTTGTAGCTTTTGCCAGTACTGAGCTGTGCTATCAGTACTTGCTGTCTGCATCGGGAAGAAATGACGTCCTGTCTGAATTTGGAATGGGGTCAATTTAGTACGCCCATTAGGTTGGGCCCTTATAACCATCAAAGCTAATGGTAACAAATCAAGCCAGGTATATGGTTTACCTGCTGTTTCCTTGTTTAAAGCCTTCAGTAATACTCTCAATTTAGTTTTTAAAATACCATTGTAGCGCTCCACCAAACCATTGGAGGTGGGGCGATACACTGATACTTTTCTGTGTGTTAAACCCATAATCGTTTCCATTTCTTTCAAAACACTGTTATTAAAATGTGTCCCGTTATCAGAAATTATTCTAGACGGACACCCATGCCTTGGCATAATGTGAGTTACCAGGCATTGTACCACCTCATGTGCTGTCTCCCTTTTACATGGAAATGCTTCTATCCACCTTGAGAAAGCATCCACCCAAACTAACAAATATCTTTTTCCCTGCACTGGAACAATCATATCGGTGAAATCGATATACCATTCTTTTGCTGGGCCTTCTGGTATTGGAAGTGTCCCAGGCGATATTTTAGGACCTCGTTTAGGTATGTTAATATTGCATACCATGCAATTTTGCACAACCTGTTGAATCAGGTTATCAATTTTTAAAGTCCAAAATCTTTGCTCAAATTGTTGCCTCATTGTTTCCTTATTCCAATGCATGGTTGCATGCCACTCAGCCAATACCTTAATCGCCTGGCTCATTGGCATACAAGGTAATCCTTCTTCTGCATTAAACCATTCACTTCCCAATTTCATACATCCTCTCTTCAACCATTTTTCACTTTCCTGTCCCTCTGGCTGCCACATTTCAATCTTATCTACATTCGTAAGTGGCCCTTCCTGTGTCTGTCTAGTATTATACAAAATCTTTTCACTTTGCTTAACCACCTCCGTTGCTGCTGCATCAGCCATTGCATTACCTAGTGCCTCAAAGGTTGGCCTTTCAGTGTGGGCCGGGGTCCACACAACTGCAGTTTTTCTACCTTCACGTTCCCTTCTTGCCAAAATTTCAAACAGCAATTTCCAATATGTGTAATGTTGTAGATTTTTACCTGCACTGGTTATCATCCCCCTACGCTGCCATTTTAATATATGATACTGTAGTGAACTTGCAACGTAACCACTATCAGTATATATAGTGACATTTTGAGTCATATCAGTGTGTTGTAAGGCCGTAATAACGGCTAAAAGTTCAGCATGCTGTGCAGTATGATCAGGAGGGGTTTTATATTGTACTTGCATTATCTTTCTTAGATTCTCATCTACCTGCACGCAGGCAAAGCCTGCAACAGTCCTTTCACAAGCTCCATCTGTAAACCATATTAACCCATCAGATAAGGGTTCAAAAGTAAGACAGTGAAATGTAGGGATTTCTATAGTATCGATCTCACCCTTTTGATCGACAGGAAAAAGCAGATCTATCTTATTTCTCTGTTCTTTAGTTAATGGTATTATTCTTATATCTTGTCCTAAAAGTACTGCTTGATATTTTCCAAATCTAGTGGCTGTCAATGCTGTTTGGCTAGGGCTCAACAGCGTTTTAATCGTGTGGTTGGTATGTATTACAATAGGAACAAAAGGCATTTGTGCTCTCCATTTACCTACTGCTGCCACTATAGCTGTCAGTAACTTTGGTATTTCTTTCATTCCCTTCTCCACATGATTAAAAGAGCCTGACAAAAAAGCTACTGGTGCATTTACTTCATTGTTTTGATTAATCATAGCTGCCCAACTATTTCCCATGTCTTTTACCCACAAATGCACAGGTGATTGGATATCTATTACTGCTAACGGTCCTGGGGATAACAAATCCCTCACAATCTTAGCCAATATTATCTTATCCTGCTCTTCCAATACAATTAATGTATTCTTTAGTGTGGCTGCGGGCAGTTTCAAATGTTTATAAAGTCTCATTACTTTTTGTGTATAATTTGGTATCCATTGTCTGCAGTAATTTAACATTCCCAAAACAGCACGTAACTGGGTAACTGTTTGCGGTACCGGAGTCTCATTTAAAATAGATATAACTTCCGGTATAATGACCTTATGTTCTGCTGAAACATTTTGTCCTAAAAAGGTGACAGTAGACTGAGCTATAACACATTTTTCCTTGTTACATTTATATCCTAACTCTCCTAATAACAAAAATAATTTTCTAGTCCAATCTAGGCATTCTGCTTCAGTCTCAGCAGACAGTAGAATATCATCTACATAGACAAACAATGACACCGTGTCAGGCAATTGACTCCTGAAATCCTTTAAATCCATCATTAGTTGTTTTGAGAATACCGATGGACTATCAGTAAAGCCTTGAGGCATCCTAGTCCACCTGTATGCCTCATTCTGTACTATAAATGACGTCAAATCCCTAGACTCTGGATGAAGAGGTATTGAAAAGAATGCATTAGACAAGTCAATAACAGTGTTATATGCATATATATTCTGGGTATGCAAAAGTGTAGCAGGATTTGCACAAATCGGAAATTGATTTCTTGTAACTTCATTTAGCTCTCTTAAATCATGTACTATCCTTACATTGTTTTCCCCTTTCGGGACCGGAAACAATGGGGTATTATACGGGGATACTGAAGGTTCAATAATAGCACATTTCAATAATTTACCAATGTGTTCCAGGGTTTTGGATACTAATTTAGGTCGTATGGGGTAAGGGTCTTGCTTTGGCCCCTTTGCCCCTTCTATTAATTCTATCTTATGGGGTTTTGCATTTATGGCTAGTCCATATGGTGAATCACTTGTACTCCAAATATGTTGTGGTAATTCTTCCATAACCCTTACTTTATTTTCATTATTCAACTGTTGGACCATAGTGAGCAAACTTGGTAGTTCTTTATTTCCAAAATCTAAACACAATCCTAATTGAGACAATAAGTCTCTACCACACAAATTTACTGGGCAATCAGGTGCCACTAAGAAGGGTACCACAGCCTCCCTCGAACCGTGCGGTTGGCATTCCAAGCGCACCAGAGTGGGTTCTGTTAGCCTTTTTCTTTGTTCTATCCCCGTAAATCCCACTGTTGTTCTATACTGATTTGAAAGCTTAACTCCCAGTGATTTTGCACATAACACAGAGGTACTCGCCCCTGTATCTATCAAAAATCTCACAGGAGTTCCATATTTGCCAATTGTCAATGTAATAAAGGGCTCCCTTGTGTCTAACCTGAAAATCATTCCCTCTTCCTGACACGGGTTTGCTTCCAGTCAATAGCATTGGTCTGGAATATTCTGCCAAGTTGGAAAAGCATTTACAGTACCCTGTCTCTGTACTGCCGCTCCTGGTCCCTGTGATTGCGTCGCTGGCTGCTGTATTGCAGTCTGCAGGGCACTCGCAGGTATCCCTACTACTTGTGGCATTAATCCTTGCTGCGTCTGCATTTGTACTTGGGGCATTCCTGCATTCTGATAACATTCTGAAGCATAGTGACCAAATTGCTGACATCCCCAACATTGTACATGTGCCCTTCTATTAGGTGATAGTCCTGATCCTTGCATCCCTCGACCCCTACCCCTGCCTCTAACCATGCCTCGTCCCCTTGGTTGGTACGGCCGGCTATATCCAGGTTGTACATAGTAAATGACCTGTGGAGGTGAGGCAGAGGGCATCACCATTGTTTCCTGTTTTTTATTTCTATCCTGTTCCTTACTTTCCAAATCTTTTAACTGCATAGTCATTAACTTAGAAGTTAATTTAGCCTGTTCTTTCTGTGGGGTCTCTATCAGTTTACGATGCACATTACTAAAATGCATCAATGTCTCTCTTATTTCTGGCCATGGCTTTGAGGACAGGGCAATGACAGCGTCTAAATTTTTACGCATATTATCAGGCAGTGTGGACATAAATAGGTGTAAAAATACTGCTACATTATGATCCACATCTGCATCTTGCCCTGTTTGAGCCTTATACAAATTTATACATTTTGTCAAATGTGCCGAAAAATCAGTTTAAGGGTCCCATTTATTTGCTGTTATGGCTGAAAAATCAATCGGGGTTGGATACATCACATGCAGAGCTGCAGAAAGAGCAGCCTTACTATTCCCTGCGTATACATCCCCATCCACAGTATGTGATGGCAGGCGCTGATATCCACACTGCACTGCCAGTTGAGAAATACTAATACCTGACGCTGCACACAGGGCTTTAAAATCTCCAATAGTCAATTGAGTCCCTGCAGTTGCCTGTTCTATCCCATCTAACCACATACGAGCTCCTTTCACTATACTGGGAATTTTTGCAACTAAAGTTGTAACATCTACGGGGGTGTATGGTTTGTACTGTTGTATTCGATTGCCAGCTGCGTCTAAGCGCGTCATAACTGGCATGTGTAAAGCACTACTATCTAAAGCGCTGCAAATCTCCTGTTTACCTTCCTCTTCCAAATCACGTTTTATTTGGTGGAACCAATTATCCCAGAATTCCAATCCCTCTTTTACAAATGTTCCAGTCCCTATACCCGGGCAATTTTTGTTGACAACCTCTAATAATTCCTGAATGTCCTCATGTGTACTAGGACCATTTTCATCGCACGGCAAGGGGAGCCGTTTTACATCTAACCAGTGTCTAGTAGCCCCCCACCATTCCTCACCATATCTAGTATTATTCAGTCTCATAAGCTCTGCAGCCACATGCGTGCCTCGAAAAATTGGCCTGGGGGGCCCTGGGGTTAAAGATGTTGGCATAGTTTTTGTTCGCTTATGAGTTGGGGTTGACATGGTCATGGGAGGCTCGGAGTACATCCGCAGTCGTCCCTCAATTTCAAATTGTGTTGCCAGGTCATATTGTTCTGATGTAATTAAAGTTTTCAAATCAGGGTAAGTGCCTGATTCTGCACTAGATTTTCCTTTTTCTTTCTGTCTCACCCGTTTTTTTTTCCTTTTTCTGTTCCCCAGTCCCCACATCACTGTCCTCATTATCCCCTCCCTTTTCACTTTCTGAATCACTGGGGGGGTCATCAAGAGCCGAATACCCAGCGCATGGCACAGGGCGCTTTGACTTTGATTCCTTCATTTTATCAGTCGCCCTTATGGGGCACAACGTGTCCCTGCTAGATTCATATGACGGGGGATTATTTCTTTCTGCCTCTTTTTGTATCCTATCTACATCAGCATGAAAAAGGTCTGCTGCTAAAGAAAATAAATTCCAAATTGTAAGATGCTTCTCTAAGCTTTTCTTCTGCCTAGTTTTATTTTTATTTTCTTGTAAGTAGCTCAGGAGAGATAATAATTTTGGACGATCAAACGATCCATCCTGAGACCAGCTCAAAACAGAATCTTTTGCATCATATTTGACCCGTCATGTATTTTTTCAATCTGTTTTTTTTTCTAATGGGAATAATTCTATGACATGCTGCAAAGGGGAGCATTTTTTTGAACTATCTAAATCTAAATACATAGCATATACAGGAGGCTTTTCTTTCTTATCTGCCCCTTTCCCTTTCATTTTATTCTGACTATTACAATTTCTCCTATAGAGCCACAATCTACAAAAATATACTAATGCACTTAAACAAAGAAAATATACAAAAAAGAAAACTACAAAGCTAAACAAATATATCGGTAATAAGGCCACAGTGTAAGCTTACTCACGCGTCTTCTTATTTCTCTTTTTAGCAAGCTCAGGAGTCACCCGTATGTCCACTTCAACAGTTTGATCAATCCCACATCAGTGGAGCACAGAAATCATCAGGTTTAAACAACGCTTGCTTTGCTTTCAATCCTGTAAAAAACTTCATTAACAACAACTTAATTTGTCCTTCGTCTCGCCTTCTCTTTTCCGTGTGCGGCCTACTCCTGGCTGGCTCGCCACTTTTGTATAAAAGGATGCCGCCACTTTTGTAGAGAACGCCAGACGAATTTCATATTTAATATAAACAGTTTATTTACAATTGTTCTGAATAGCTCAATGGGCTATTGCAGGAAGCATTTCTTGATAAGCAATATACAAGTCAGAATGAATGATCAAAACAAAGCAATGTAAAGCACTATATACAGAGAGAGAAATCTATATACAGACAAAGAAAAATTCAAAATGCTTACTACCTCTTTGTTCCCCTCTAGTTTTATACCGGGCCTCTGACTAATTCTCTCATACAACATTCCTGTGCAAGTCTCTGAATACCACAAACTGTTAATCATGGGCAGAACATGCTACATCTGTTTTCCCTTATTCCACAGACTTTCTGGAGCCTGCCTTTAGCTGATGTGGGCCCCATCATGTCCCAGGAGATTTTAGTGTTGAAACAGCTAGCTCTGCATGTTCTTTGAAGCTTTCCACTCCTATTTTTTTATGCTTTTGTTCAACAGTATTTCTTTCTGTTTACCAGTACAGTCAAATAATTCCATTGCACTTAAATAAAGAATTTATTGTTATATATATATATAAGGGAACAGTATCTGGATTTATTGTAAATCAAATTGATTCCATTCACAGGAATTTATATTCACTTTGATGCATTCATCCAGTACCATTTTTTAAGGATGATGTTTTATTTTGTGTTCACTCTGTCTCTTGTGAGCTGATCACAGTTAGTTCCTCGGCTGACGCGACTACATATTAGAGGCATTTTGATACTGTGTGAAGTCTTAGAAGAGACAGGGTGACATTACAATCTAGCGTATGCAAACACTGATGTCTGGCAGAGTAATGAGGAGGAGGATAGAAAACTGGTAATTCCATCTGATTTATAGTTTATTAGTGCTTTCTATACTGCTTTAATGATTGGGCAGGACTATGCGGTGTACGTTCTACAACACATATGACAAAAAGAAATAGAACTCCATTTTTTGATAGGAAAGTGCAGGCATTCACACAGTACTGAGACACGTATAATAGATTAGGGAAGGAATAGGAGGAGAGGGAACAAGATAATCATATAAAAGGGATGAGGAGAAACGGATGGACACAGGATAGTAGGAAAACCTTAATTATCTGGAACTTCAAACACTTGTATAAATAACCAGGTCTTGACTTTGGATTTAGATGAAATGGAGATATCATTTTGGTAAGAAACTTGAGATGAGTTTGTAGAATTACCTTGTCTTGGAGTCTCTGAGTACAAGGAGGGTAGGATACTAATGCTTGAATCTGTCCAATTCTTCTAGATGAAGTCAAAGTGATAAGAAACAAGGTTTTCCAAGTTAGAAATTTCAAAGGAGTAGAATCCATTGGTTCAAAAGGCAGTTGGGTTAATATCCAGCTCATTTTCGAAAGGGAAGGCCGGCCAAAAAGCGACACAAAAGGCACATATCCGGCCCCGTGAAAGAAGGCCGGCTAAATCCAATAATCGAAACTGGGGCGTAAGGCCGACGTCAACGCAAAGCCGGCGTGTTAGGGGCGGCATTACGAGATGGCCGCCTCCAATGTATAACAGATAGCGAAATGGTTTTGCATGGGCAGGAAGATGGGCAGCATTAGTTAGACCAGAAATAAAAGCAACCAGAGTAAGGGGGAAATCGTCTTTAGACCCATTCGCGATTTTGTGGAGTTGGAGAGTGGCGAGATCGTTGTTGGGAGAGCTGAATTGTTGTTTGCAGAGAAAGCTGAGAGTTTGTTGAGTACCTGTTACCTTTGTCTGTGTGCTGTGGACGGAACGTTTTCAGCCTCACCTGCCTCATTTGTGTTTTACCTTTTCACCTTTCCCTACCTACCCCTTCTAGCCCCCAAACCCATACACCACTACTCCTTCCTCTATCTCCCCCATCCCTCTCCATTCACTGTCCCCAATTCATATTTCATTCCCTTACCTGTTTGTAGTCTCTGTTTGTCTCTTTGTCCTGTGTACTGCTGCACCGTGTTTATGAAGACTGCTTGGAGAGTGATTGGCTAGAGGGTGTGGCAAGAGTGATTGCAGTGTGGCTCTGTTGTGTGTGGCTGCATTGTTTGTCGGTGGTGGCAGAGTGAGTGTCAGCTTCTGTTTGTTCCTGCTGTCTTTCACCAAGTTGGTAGGGAGTGGTGAGCACTGGTGGCATTGTGTGGGGAAATGGAGGCACTAAATGCACAGGTAGGTGGCTTACATGTTGGAGGAAGAGGGAAGGCATCGCAGGAGGTACGCATGCCCGAGAGTTTTCAGGCCCCGTAGCACTTTCCTAGACCTCACTGACCTGCAGTGTCTCACTAGGTACCACTTTGATAGGGCTGCCATTCAGCACCTTTGTGACCAGCTCCAACCCCTCCTGCAGGCTGGGACCCGTAGGAACAACCCCATCCCTGTGCACCTAAAGATCACTGCTTCTCTCTCTTTTCTGGCCACTGGGAGTTTCCCGTCTATCCTAGCTGTGAACATGGGTCTCATCCAGCCTTCCATTTCTAACTGCCTCACCCAGTTCCTTGATGCCTTCCTTACCCACACCTCTGAGTACATCACCTTCCCCACCACCTCCCAGGCAGTGCAGAACAACATGGCTGACTTCTATGCCGTAGCTCGCTTCCCCTCGGTCATAGGCGCCATTGACTGCACACATGTCGCACTCAGACCCCACCCCCCCACCGGGCACGAGAGGCCACTTATAGGAACAGGAAAGCATTCCACTCCATGAATATGCAAGTTGTGTGTGACACCCAGGGGGAGATTCTAGATGTGTGTGCCCGATACCCAGGTTCCACCCATGATGCCTATATATTGCAGCACTCAGGAATCTTCTGCAGGTTTGGCAGAGGGGAGGTCACCAGCGGATGGCTCCTAGGTAAGTGTAGCATGGATCTGCCCAAACTATACCTCCTCCAACAGCCAGCCCTCAGCACTGTCTCTATCCAGCTCACTCAACAACCCACTATTCCCCCCTCCACAAGGTACCTGCTCCAAACAATACACACTAATCATCTGTCTCATCCTGCTTCTCTCCAAAGGTGACAGAGGCTACCCACAGCGGACTTGGCTCATGACCCCCATAGTGCACCCACAAAGAAGGTCAGAGGAGAAGAGTAGACATCGGACCACCCGTGGCATCATTGAGCGCACTTTTGGACTGCTTAAGAACAGGTTCTGATGTCTGGACCGTTCTGGAGGGGAGCTCCTGTACAGCCCCCAAAAGGTGGTAAAGATATTCCTGGCCTGCTGCATGCTTACATAATTTGACAAAGTGCCGAGGACAGGACCTCCCAGAAGAGCCACAGCCACCAGAGCATCAGGCCCCAGATGAACAGGATGAGGAGCCCCCTTCACTTCCCGCCCACAGAGCAGAGCAGAGTGCACGCCAGCTGGGGGTCTGTCACGGTTGTGCCTGTTGGAATAATGTATTGTATTTTACATGCATTGCCTGTCACCAATTTTTTTTCTCTGTGATTACTCTGTGACCTCTGATGTGAATTGCATAGAGAGGTCACACCCATGCAACTTCCTGTGGGGGTGATTAGGCACAGCACATGGAGCTCATGATCTCTCCTAAGCTGAGGATCTATGGTGTGAGCATCCATTACCATCTAAGCACATGGAAAGAGCTGATAATCCAAATGTATAGTATTATGTATATATAAGCCTGTCTGAATATAATCTAACTACAAACTGTGAGTAAACAGATGTTTTGTTACTTCAACTTTAAAGTGACTCAGCAGTGAATTATTCTGGGGTGTATGTGAGAGAGATGAAGAAAAGAAATTAACATTTCTAAAGCTGAAGCTGTGTGTATAAAATCTGCTAATTATTTACTACAAATAATCCAACAAAAGGGTTATGGGCCCAGCCCAGGAATTGAAAAGGAAGAGAAATATTACCAGGCAGTGAAAAAGCCACATTTTTTCTCTTAAGTTTTAAAAGAAAGATTCAGTCTGTCTCTCTCTCCCCCCCACACACCAAACAGAAGGCAAAGCTAAGAAATGGCTGAGGGAGGAAATTCACCATTTTTCTACTCTCTCAAGGTGCCTAAATTAACTGAATTTAATTATCAGCAGTGGGAACTAAGATTCAGATGTCTCCTTCAAGCAAAGAAATTAAATATATGTTTAGACCAAAACAGAACAGCTGAAAATATGGCTGAATGGGACAATGCAAACTATTATGTGAAGTGCATGTTTTTGGAAGCTCTCTCAGAAAAACAAGCCATATTAGTGGAGGCAAAAGATACAGCAAACGAAATTTTATATAAACTGAGAACTATGTATGCAACTACATATGCAAAACAGCAACCAATTTGGTTAGCAGAGTTAAATGAGCCCAAATTAAGGGATAAAAGTAAATGTAATGATCACATTATGCATCTTATGTCTTCATTTCAAAAGTTAGAACTTTCTGGAATTCCCATGTGTGATGCATTGAAAAGAGCATTTCTTTTTACCTCACTATCAAAGAAGTTTGATGTTTTTAGGTCTGTAAATGAAGCCATTGAAGGGCAATCTTTTGAACAGGCAGCATCAAAACTGAGGCAGGAATGCATAATTAATGATTCTGAGGAGATGTGTTCTCAAAGCAAGTCAGAGAGAAATGAAACAAATTTCTTGGCAAAGAACAGAGGAAGGCGGAGCTATGGGAAAACTCCACCCAAGGGCAAGCTGATTTGCTATTCATGTGGAAAGGAGGGACATGTATCTAAATGGTGTAAGGAAACACAAAACACCCCCTCTAGCTCACCTAAGCCAATGGAACAAAAGAATTTTCCAAGCAATGATAAACATAAGGGCTTTCTAATGGTAGAAAAATCTTTGACTATGATAAATAATAATTCAAATGAAAGTACTTGGATTTTGGATTCAGGGAGCACATGCCATTTAACCAATTGTAAGGATTTCTTTCAGGAAATGAGTCCAGAAGAAGGTATTCTTCAAACTGCAAACGCAGGGACTACTCAGATCCAAGCAAAAGGCATTGGATTCTTAAAATGCAAAGTGTCTAATGAAGTTAAAGAAATTCCTGTAAGTGATGTCTTGTATATTCCCCAAGCAGTTTGCAATATGCTTAGTGTATCTACATTAGATAAGAAGGGATTTGCGATTCATTTTGAAAACAATAAGTGCACGATCTCTAAAAATGATGAAGTGTATGCTGAAGCTTTTATGCATAATGATGTTTATAAACTGAGCATTTCAGGTGAAGCCTCACATCTGGCGCAAGTAAGGAAGAATGATGGTAAATGTAGTCTGGAAATCTGGCACCGCCGCCTGGGACATCGTGATTTTAAGGTGATCCAGGATCTTTACAGTAAGCAACTTGCCACAGGCATTCAGATAAGTGCAGATGCTGGAAAAATGGAGAAATGCATAGACTGTGTTACTCAAAAAGGTGTGAGACCCTCATTTCCTGCATACACAGGAAATAGGAGTAATAAAGTACTGGACTTAATACACAGTGACTTATGTGGACCGTTTAATATCCCATCATTGGGAAATAACAGATTTGTGCTAATATTCTTGGATGATTTCTCTAGATATTGTGTGGCCTATTTGCTGAAAGAAAAAAGTCAAGTCACAGACATGCTGAAGAAATACGTAGCCATGGTGAGCAATAAATTTGAAAGAAAACCAAAGGTTCTTCAGACCGACAATGGTGGTGAGTTCACTTCACAAAGCATGCGCACATTTCTAGAACAAGAAGGCATTCAGCATATCACAACAGTAGCTTATACACCAGAGCAAAATTCTGTTGCAGAGAGAAAATTTAGGTCACTTGTGAAAATGACCAGGTGCATGCTGTCAGATAGCAATCTCCCTAAAAGACTATGGGGGGAAGCCATTCTCACAGCAGTGTACCTACAAAACAGAATGCCAACTAAAGGCGCTGAGCGCACACCACATGAGACATGGCATGGTAGGAAGCCAAACCTGTCACACATAAGAACATTTGGAAGTACAGCATATGCTCATGTACCAAAGCAAAGAAGGCATAAGCTGGATTCCACAACAGAAAGGGGCATTTTAGTTGGCTATGCTCCAGGACACAAAGGATATAGAATTTTGAATCTGAAAACTGGCATTGTTGGCATAAGACATGTTACATATTTTGATGAAAACAAAAGGGTTGATAAAGGCTGGATTATCCCAGATGAGCCTTATCATCCAGAATATGAAACTAGAACCATAATAGACATGCCAGTGTATATAAATGCCATACCAAGGCAGATGTCTGAAAGCAACTCATCTGTATCTAACGAGGAACAGGCAGAGGAAGCAGACACAGAAAGGATCATTGCAGGAGACAGTACAGTTGGAGAAGGGAAATCAATTGGAGAAGGACTCTCAGATTTAGAGGATGCGGAAAGGTCAGACCAACCTGTTGTCAGACGCTCATCCAGGGAAAACAAAGGTGTTCCACCCCCAAGACTGTCTTACCTAACAAAGTCAGCAGAAGCTCAAGAGCCCTTAACATGGGATGAGATTGAGAAAATGCCAGCAGAAGAAGCTGCTGAATGGCGTAAAGCTGCACAAGAAGAAATTGATGCATTGGATAAAAATAAAACTTGGATTCTTACAAAATTACCTCCTGGCAAGAAAGCTATAGGATGCAAATGGGTATTCAAGTTAAAAAGGAATGCACAAGGAAAAGTGGAAAGGTATAAAGCCAGATTAGTCGCAAAGGGATATCTTCAAAAATATGGAGAAGATTTTGATGAAGTGTTTGCACCTGTAGTGAAACACACGACAATTAGAACACTTCTGAGCATTGCAGTCTCAAAAGGCATGCAAGTCAACCACATTGATGTGAAAACAGCATTTCTTCATGGAGATATAACTGAAGACTTGTACATGGAACAGCCAACAGGTTTCATAAATACAAAACAAAGACAGCTAGTGTGTAAATTAAACAAAGGTCTTTATGGATTAAAGCGAAGTGCAAAATGTTGGAATGACAAATTGCATGAAATATTGACAAATTTAGGATTTAAGCAAGGTGAAGCAGATAAATGCTTGTACACTAGGTGCAGAAATGGACAATATGCATACATTTTAGCTTTTGTTGATGATCTGCTCATTGCAAGCGAAAGTGAGCAAGAGTACAAGGACATTGTAAAATATTTAAACCTGAATGTTGAGATAAAAGAACTTGGTAATGTGTCATACTATCTTGGTTTAGAAATTGAGAAACAAAATGATGGTTCTTATCTTCTAAGCCAGAAGCAGAAAATAAATGAGCTTATTGAAAGTTTAGGTATGCAAGATGCCCAAGTTGTAAGCACTCCCATGATCACTGATTTTCTGAAGGATGAAACAGTAAGAGAACCTTTACCAGATAACATCCAATATAGATCAGCCATAGGTAAGCTTTTATATCTGACTACCACATACAGGGCTGATATAGCAAATGCAGTAGGAATTTTGAGCAGAAGGGTCAGCTCACCTACCAAATCAGATTGGACTGCAGTTAAAAGGATGGTAAGGTATTTAAAAGGTACCATTGATTGTAAATTAAAGATTTCAGCCAATAGTAATCCAAAACTAATATATTACTGTGATTCAGATTGGGCAGGGGATCATTCTGATTATAAATCCACAAGTGGATATGTGTTTATGTATGGAAATGTACAAATTTCTTGGGCCAGTCATAAACAAAGTATTGTGAGTCTGTCTTCTACAGAAGCTGAATATGTGGCTGTATCAGAAGCATGCAGAGAACTGATGTGGATTGAAAAACTTTTGCTGGATTTTGGAATAGCTGAACAGAGACCAATCCAGATAATGGAAGATAATCAGAGCTGCATCAGACTGTCACAGAATGACAAGGTTCAGTCACGCACCAAGCACATCGCAACGAAATATCACAACGTGCGAGAGCTGGCGAAAGAAGGGGTCATCAGTCTACACTATTGTCACACCAGTGAGATGACAGCTGACATCATGACCAAACCGTTACCCAGAGAACGTTTTGAGAATCTGCGAATAAAGCTTGGACTTTGTATGAATTAATAATTGCATGACAGTTATGCATGAGAAGGGGTTTGTTGGAATAATGTATTGTATTTTACATGCATTGCCTGTCACCAATTTTTTTTCTCTGTGATTACTCTGTGACCTCTGATGTGAATTGCATAGAGAGGTCACACCCATGCAACTTCCTGTGGGGGTGATTAGGCACAGCACATGGAGCTCATGATCTCTCCTAAGCTGAGGATCTATAGTGTGAGCATCCATTACCATCTAAGCACATGGAAAGAGCTGATAATCCAAATGTATAGTATTATGTATATATAAGCCTGTCTGAATATAATCTAACTACAAACTGTGAGTAAACAGATGTTTTGTTACTTCAACTTTAAAGTGACTCAGCAGTGAATTATTCTGGGGTGTATGTGAGAGAGATGAAGAAAAGAAATTAACATTTCTAAAGCTGAAGCTGTGTGTATAAAATCTGCTAATTATTTACTACAAATAATCCAACAGTGCCCATGTTTCGTGCTCTCCTTCTTCTCGCCACCTGGTGGCCAGACCTGGTGGCTGCAATGGACTGTCTGGTTACTGTCACCCGTTCCAGATTTCAGCCCAGTCCGGTCCGGATCTTCCAGGCGGCCAGGCTTGCTTGTTTTGTTTGATCCTGCATAGCACCCATAGCTGCCTGGTGATTGCTGCAGCTGAGCCTCAACTGCTGCTGGGCTTATTAGCCATTTGGAAACTCTCTGCTTTGCCTCTGCATCGCCTTAGGCCCTGGTATGTTGGTGCTTGTTGCTCTTCTGCCTAGTTTGGGTTCTTACCTGAGATTCTTGTCTGTTTCTAGTTAGTCTGTGTCAGTGGCATAGCCAGACCTGACATTTTGGGTGGGCCCAGAGCTAATATGGGTGGGCACTGTGTATATAGGTATGAGTAGTGTTTCTTGGGATACTACAAAATAATGCCTTAGAATGCACTTGATGATGGATTTCTAAGTAGTCTGCCCAACAGCTGCCCTGCACCAACATAAACCACATACATACTTAGGGCTAGGTTTACTAAACGGTGCTATGAGCATGTTAGCATTTTTAACTCATAAATGGTTTACGCGCGTTAAACGCTAATGCACCCATAGAAATGTATAGGAGTGTCAGCGTTTAACACGGCTTAAATTTACAGGTGCGTTAAAAATACTAACACACATCAGTAAACATACCCCATAATGTGAAAAAAACCCAATATTTTAAAATATAGTTACATTATGCCATATCAAACCGCCTACACTTTTTTTTTTATTTTAACCTAGGCACTGCAGAGACCATCCCCACCCAAAAACCCACCAAAATGAGAGAAATAGACAAGTTTTTTTTAACTTAACCTGGGCACTATTAAAATTTATTGTTGGTGAATTTCTGGGTGGGGATGGGCTCCACTGCCTAGAGCAAAAGAGATATATTTAATCATTAAATATACCTTTTTACCCTAGGCAGTGAAGTGCTTACCCCACCCAGAAGCCCCCCCCCCCCCCCCCCCCACCACCACCACCAGCCAGCATTTTTGAGTATAATTACACATTTAAAAAATATACGTATTTATTACCTGGCTCCTGTAGCTGTGTTGTGGGGCCGTGAGGGAAGTGCTACTGCTGCTATTGTGACTGTGATTGACTTGGGAACAGACACCCACTGAAAATCATAGACCCCACCGCAGGCACAGGCTAGCAGGCACAGTGTGGATTAAGGAGTCGCACCCGTGCTGTGACACATTCAGGCCGGCAGCCTTCCCATGTGGCACTGCGTGCAGCACCATCATACTGTACATATTGCGGGCCACCCAGGCCGGGGGGGAGGGGAGTGGGCGCATGCATGGTGCGTGCAACCCCAGAATGGCCGCAAAACTTTAGTGCACCACAAGATTGAAGAGCGGCGCGGCTTGGGGGATCATTGCAATGCAGGCAGGCAGTGCTGGCTGAGGGCTGAAGAGGAGAGGACCGTGACCGTCTAGAATCCATTCCAGAACAAATCAGAAGAGCTGCCGCCTGCCAGTGAGAGTGCCGACAGCCCAAAAAAAGCAGGTAGGTGGTGGCTGAGCAGGCTGCTGAGGCAGAAAAAACTAAGGCTTTGGCAGTGGCTACTGAGCTGGTGTGTGCACTTTTCAGCGCTTAACACTGGGTGGGCCTGGGCCCACCCAGGCCCACTTGTAACTACGCCCCTGGTCTGTGTGTAGTTTAGATTAGGTTGTTGCTTGTTTTCTAGTCTTGTCTCTGGGTTATATTTCTGTGTCTAGTTCTTGTCTGTTTGTGTCTTTTGTGGCTGCTCTGCAGCTTCCAGTCCTGTCTCTTGTCTGTCAGTATTTGTTCCCTGTTTTAGTGGCTGCTTGCAGCTTTCAGTCCTGTCCTTTAGCTTATCCATTCCCTGCCTTTCTGTCCCTGTATGCTCCTTTCCCCTCTGACCCTCAGTCCTTGTTCAGCCTAGTGGGGATCCTGTTCCTGCCCTGTCCTATAAGTCCTTCTGGCCGCCTGCAGCCAGGGGCTCAACTCCTGGGGAATGGTGGCCAAGTGCAGGTGAAGTCTAACTGTTTTTCAGAGTTCTGCCTTGTCTCTTGTGTGGGGTGGTTTTGCCTGCTGCTGCCGCTCCTCGGCAGTGGCCCAAGGGCTCACAAACCTAGTTCCCGCTTTGAAAACGTGACAGGGTCTGAGGCAGGCAAAGACTGATCGAGACAAGTTTTCAGTGAAGTAAGTTGACATTTATTTATATCACACAGTATTTACACACCAACACCACCACCACCCCCCCAGCACCATCACCCGCTCTGTGCATATTCCCCTCCCTCCACCCCTCACCCCCCAGCATGTCCCATCACTTTCCCCGCCCCCTCCCCTGGCCCCGTCCCCTCCTACCCCTCCCACCATGTTCCTTTGCAGCTGGTGCTGCATGGGAACTTTGTTGAGAGTCCTCCTCTGATGCGCTCCCACTCTCCTCCTCTGTGTCCACAAGGCAGCCTGCTGCCTGGACTGCCCTGTGGAAGTCCTGCCACTTTGTGCTCTGTGCCTTGCCCTGCAACCTGGGCACAGGACCCAGAATGGGAGCTGGTGTGGTGGCTGCTGGACCAGTGGCTGGGGAGGCTGAGGATCTCAAGCTCCACTTCTTAGCAGGTGGTTCATGTGCAGTGGTGGAAGTCGACACCAGTTGTTGTTGCTGCTGCACAACTGGATTAGTTGCTCTCAGGTCACGGCGTAGGCCCTCGATGCTGTGCTCCAGCCATTGGAGCTGCTGTATCACATCACGTTGGGCCTGTACCGCTTCTCGTTGCACCTGGAGCACTTCCCGTTGCAGCTCCAATTTCTGGCGCCGGTAGTCTTCCATCTGCACATTCTGGCCCAGCAATTGTGTGGCGAGGCACAGTAGCTGCCTCCTCTGGCTGGATGGCCTCTTCTGAGGAGGTGCCCCCCCTCTTCTGCATCTTTACCTTCTTCTTCATTGCCACCATCAGCAAAGGCTGCAGGTGGTGGAGGGAGAGCCTCTGCTGCAGGTGGTGGAGGGAGAGCCGGCGCTGCTGCAGCTGCTGCTAGGTCCTGTGGTTCCACCCCATGGTCCTGTGTGGTTTCTTGTGCAGGCCCACTGGTTTGCTGCTCTGTGTGCTGGGGCTGGTGGCCACTAGGGCCAGCTTCTTCCTCTGACTGGCTGTCATCACCTGCATAGCAAAAGGGGAGGAAGTGTGTTGGTCAAAATGTTTTTCAGCATTCATATACATAGCCCCACAGGCAAAGACCCAGCAAAGAGATGATGAGGAATGGGATTGGCAGGCAAGCCACAGATGTCATTGTACATGGTACAGAGCTGGAGACAAGGAGCGCAGTGTACTAGAGACTGATGTGCAAGAGAGCCACACAGGCAGGTGGATAGACCAGGTGCATAGCAAGACTTTGGCGGGAGGGGGGTCCAGAGCCCGAGGTGAGGGGGCACATTTTAGCCCCCCACTGGTGCCGCTGACCCTCCCCACCATTACCGACCCCCCCACCGCCGCTGCCGCCACCACCAACTTTGACGACCCCCCCTCCCGCCGACAACCCTCTTGACCCCCCCTCCCGCCGACAACACTCCCCCACCGCCGCCATCATCGCCTACCTTTGCTGACGGGGGACCCCAATCCCCGCCAGCCGAGGTCCTATTCTTCCTGCACTTCATTCTGTTTCTGATGTCCTGCAGCGACGGGAGGGGGGTCGAGAGGGTCATCAGCAGGGGGGTTCAGTGCCTAATCTACAGGGGCCCAGTCCCCCTCCAGGCCCCACATAGCTATGCCACTGTGGTAGACATAGAACTGAGGAAGGAGTGAGAGGACACAGTGGCTACAGCACAGAGGTGTGGGAAGGAGATATGCAGAGTTTGGTGATGGGGAAGGCCCCCAAAGCTGTGAAACAGTGCTAACCTACACACAGTTTATTTATTTTATTTAGATTGTATATTTTATATTTCAAATATATTATTTACGTATATTGTATACATTGCTGGAAACTCTCCCCCTCCCCCCTCCCTCCCCTTTCTCCCCTGCTACTCCCTGTGTCATGGTCTATAATGAATAGACATGCGTGGGATACATAGGCGGTCGGTGGCCCAACTGTTTGGGGAGGCTAAAGGGGGTGGGGTAGGGGTGGGGCCAGGGGTGGAGCTTAAATCCATAATTGTCTGATAACACACAGAAAAAAAAAATAAAAAGTCACAATTAATACCTTTTATTAAATTTAGATATTAGATATGTATCATATGTCAAAGAATAAAGTGGTTGCTCAAAGCATATACTAACCACAATCGCTCAACTACAAAACACTAGGCACAACTTTGTGCAAAAACACACTCAGAACCTTACTGTACCATAAATATTACACTGGGCAGAACCTAATACACCATTAGGGGCTTATAGCCCATTTAGTTATGTTTAAACAAGAGATCTGCATTAAAAAATATTTATTTTTATTTTGACCTATAAAACCACTTGTCCCTGAAACATGCCTAAAAACAGAGTAATCCAGTTGTGTATCTAAAATGTAAATTCCTACAAATGAGATGACGTTAAAATGTGATTCCATGTGCCCCAATGAAAGGTGAGTTTAATTCTACTTCCATTTAATTTCAATATATTCTATCATCTTTATAACACCAGCTTCCCAAGGCAGTGTACAACAACAGTTAAGATAAACTCATTAGGAAACAGGATATCCTCCATACCCCTGTCATCCAGCAGTGTCTGTCTGTCTCTCACCCCCAGCATGCAGCAATGCCCATTCTCTCTCTCTTTCTCTCTCTCCTCTACTCCCCACACCTGCCATCCTGCATCCCCTCTCTTGTCTCTTTCTTTCTCACCCCCCACCAGCTAGCATCCCTTCTTGTCTCTCTGCTTCTACCACCATGAAGTATCTCATCTCTGTCTCTTTCCCTTACTCCCACCATGCATCCAATCATGCTTTTCTTTTTTTCCTCCTCTCCTATTCACTGCCACCCTGCAACACAGTTTCATTCTTCCCTCTATCCCCCACCCCGCCCCATTTCTCCCAATGATGGTGACAAATTGGGACATTTCAGGGATTGCCCTCCAGAGTGTTGTGCTAGTGAAAAGCCAACACCACTTCAGCTGGAATAGAAGCTACCAACTAAAGAAGAGCTAGGATAGGAGCACCTCAAGCATAGATCTGAAGCTCTTTCACATACAGTGGCACATTGTCCAAGAATGGCCATCAAATTGGGTTGCAAAATGCACTCAGCACTTTACAGAACGAGACCCTTACCCATAAAAGCAGTGTTTGTGGGTTTATTACTTAAAATACTAAAAGAAGAAAACATAGTATATGCAAATGAAGGGGGGGGGGGGGGGGAATCCCAAGCGCAGTTGTAAACAATCTCTTTCTAACTTCTCAGTCATCATTGTCACACATCTTCCTCTAGTGTAGAAACGAGACAGTTTCCTGGTATTTCAGCAAAGCATCTACGAACTTCCTCTCTCTAAAGAGTGGAAGAAGGTTGCTGGGTTTTTATTTTACCTGGTTCTCGTGGGATGGTTTCTCCTCGACCCAGAAGCACATGACCCCATCAAGAGCATCAGACAGGGAAGCGCTAGGCGCAGGCATCCCCCGAACACAGCCATCTGCTCGCACAGGGTGCACCGAAGAGGAGGAAAAGTTCCAGCGGGCGGCGGGATAAGGCAGCAGAAAATTCAAGGGGGTGCGCGCAGGCTGGGGGGGGGGGGAGGCCTTGTTGTACCTCTGCCAGCTGCCACAGGTCCCGCGCTAAGCAATGATAGAAGACTCAGAGCACGGGACCAGACTCTACAGCGCTGCTAGCACTTCCTGTGATGGTTCTGCCTCTTCCGATATAAACTTCCGGGACCAGCACAAGAAGCGCTAGCGGCGTTGCAGAGAGCCGGGTCCTATGCTCTTCATCATTGTTTATGAGTGCAGCGGGTCTGGTAGCAGCAGTGCAAGGAGCCAAACTCTGTTGCAGAACAGGGGTGGATGGAAGGAGAGAGGCAGTGGGTCCGACAGGCAGTGAAGGTTGCGGTTCAGGTTGGGGAGGCTTAGCCTCCCCAAGCCTCTTATACGGGGCGCCTATGGTGGGATAAGCATAAAGGAATCCTGTGCAGATGGAATGGATCCTCAGGAGCTTAGTCACGATCGGGTGGCCGAGCCGGTGGTGAGAGGCGGGGCTGGTGGTTGGGAGGCAAGGATAATGCTGGGCAGACTTATACGGTCTGTGCCAGAGCCGGTGGCGGGAGGCGAGGCTGGTGGTTGGGAGGCGGGGATAGTGCTGGGCAGACTTATACGGTCTGTGCCAGAGCCGGTGGCGGGAGGCGGGGCTGGTGGTTGGGAGGCGGGGATAGTGCTGGGCAGACTTATACGGTCTATGCCCTGAAGAGCACAGGTACAAATCAAAGTAGGGTATACACAAAAAGTAGCACATATAAGTTATCTTGTTGGGCAGACTGAATGGACCGTGCAGGTCTTTTTCTGCCGTCATCTACTATGTTACTATCCAACTCATTTTTGAAAGTGATCGCCGGCCATCTTCTGACACAAATCGGGAGATGGCCGGCAATCTCGCAAAAGCGGCCAAATCGGTATAATCGAAAGCCGCTATTTTGACACCATCGCCGCTTTCCCGTTGTAGAGCCGGCGAAAGTTCAAGGGGGCATGTTGGCAGCGGTGCGAAGGCCGGACATGGGCGGGGTTACAAAATGGCCGGCTTTAGCCCAACAATGGAAAAAAAACCCGGCGATGAAGAGCATTTGGCCGCTTTTACTTGGTCCCTTTTTTTTCAAGTCCAAGCTTCAAAAAGGTGCCTGAACTGACCACATGACCACCGGAAGGAATCGGGGATGACCTCCCCGTACTCCCCCAGTGGTCACCAACCCCCTCCCACACTAAAAACAGGTTACAAATACTTTTTTGCCAGCCTCTATGCCAGCCTCAAATGCCGTATCCACCTCCATGACAGCAGAATGTGTTCTGTCCTCCGACAGCCTTTGCCTGCTTGTTATGTGGCTCTGGGGTGAGTGTGGCACCTTTTCTGTTGAAGAGATGATGGTCGGGTATCCCCTTTAATTGCTTCGGCAGGTCGTTCCAAGATTTTGCACTGGTAAACGGGAAAGTCAAAGCAAACATACGCTTGTATCTAACTTTCCTACTGCTGGGATAGTGAAGACAGAGGAAGTTGCGCGATGACGACAGAGCATTCCTAGGGGGTAGATCAACCAGGTTGAACATGTACTCCGGGGCCTCACCAAATATGATCTTATGCGTTAAAGAACAGATCTTGAGCTTGATGCGATCTTTGACAGGGAGCCAGTGCAGAGCGAGACGCAATGGCTGTGCATGGGCAAAGCGCGATTTGCCTAGAATTAGTCTGGCAGCCGTGTTCTGGGCTGTCTGGAGCTTTTTTAGTAAGTAGTCATGGCAGCCAGCGTATATCACACTGCAGTAGTCCAAGTGAGAAAGGACGAGCCAGTGAACAAGAGTACGGAAAAGGTCTCTAGGCAGGCAAGTTCTAATGCGCTTTAACCGCGACATAGCAAAAAACATTCTCTTCACGACAACCTTCACTTGATTGTCCATTATCAGGTGGTTGTCTAGCTTGACCCCAAGGATTTTCAGGCTATTCAGGATGGGAAGCTTAAAGGCATTGACATTGAGAGTGGTGGGAATGACTTTATTGTGCTGGGATGCAGGGCCGTGCCTAGGGTCTCTGGCGCCCCCCTGCAGCCTATCAGTTGGCGCCCCCCCCCCCCTGCAGACTATCAGTTGGCGGCGGCGGCGCCCCCCCCCCCCCACGTGAAAATGATCGCTCACCACTTGCCACACTGACAGGAATTGTCAGCAATATTCTTAGAAAGAAATTGCTATACATTGCAAAATAAGACAGCAGATGTAAATTCTCAAAGTGGACATATTCCAAACACTGGTGACTTTCTTTTTCTGATCATGCTGGCCCAGTATCTGATTCTGCTGCTATCTGTCCTCTTAACTCCGTTTCCAGGGCTTCCTTTCCTTTCCTCCTTTCTTCTTCATTTCTGGTCCTCAGCTTCTGCCTATTTTCTTCATCCATGTGCAGTTTTTCTCCTCTCTTCCTTTTCCCTCATTTCATCTCCTTCATCTCTCTTCCTTCCCCTCTATGTCCAGCAATTTCTCCTCTCTCCCTGAGCCCTGCCCTCCCAATCCATGCCCATCCATGCTCCTCTGTCCCCTGCCCCCTCCATTCATCCCTTTCCAGCAATTCCCCTCTCTCCCTGAGCCCTGCCCTCCCAATCCATGCCCATCCATGCTCCTCTGTCACCTGCCCCCTCCATTCATCCCTATCCAGCAATTCCCCTCTCTCCCTGAGCCCTGCCCTGCAATCCATATCCATCCATGCCCATCTGTCCCCTCCATTCATCCCTATCCAGCAATTCCCCTCTCTCCCTGAGCCCTGCCCTCCCAATCCATGCCCATCCATGCTCCTCTGTCACCTGCCCCCTCCATTCATCCCTTTCCAGCAATTCCCCTCTCTCCCTGAGCCCTGCCCTCCCAATCCATGCCCATCCATGCTCCCCTGTCCCCTGCCCCCTCCATTCATCCCTTTCCAGCAATTCCCCTCTCTCCCTGAGCCCTGCCCTCCCAAACCATGCCCATCCATGCTCCTCTGTCCCCTGCCCCCTCCATTCATCCTTTTCCAGCAATTCCCCTCTGTCCCTTCCATGACCCCCCCCCCTCGCATCCATGCTCCTCTCTCTCCCATGTCCCAGCCTGGCCCGCCCTCTTCTCCCCCCCCTTCGCATCCATGCTAAGTAGTAGTAGTCGTTTCTCCCCTGCCCTCCCGCTCCCATTGTTCAACTGCGGCTGCCCACCCTCTTCTCTCCCCCCCCCCCCAACATCCCTTTTCTTTTTTTTTTCTTTTTAAATTTACCTCCGTGGCGGTTCTGGCAGCGCAGCGTCAGGGAAGGAGGTGGCGCTCCCGACGTCTAGCCTTCCCTTCGCTGTGTTCCGCCTTCTTCTGACGTCATCCTTGACATCAGAAGAAGGCGGAACACAGCGAAGGGAAGGCTAGACGTCGGGAGCGCCGCCTCCTTCCCTGATGCTGCGCTGCCGGAACCGCCGCCACGGAGGTAAATTTAAAAAGAAAAAAAAAGAAAAGGGAGGGCGAGCGAGGTGAGCATGGTGCGGCGGCGCCCCCCCGAAGGGAAGCACCCCCTGCCAAGCTTACCTCGCTTACCGGGTCAGCACAGCCCTGCTGGGACAAAAGCAGAAGACAATGAGTTTTTTCTTCATTGATCTTGAATTGAAATACATTTGCCCAAGAGGTTAAGATGGAAAGGCTGGCTTCGATCTTCTCATGGATTTCTGTCAAAGCAGAGTTAAAAGGGATGTAGATGGTTACATCGTCTGCATAAATAAATGGGTGAAGATCCTGTTATGCAAGCGCTTCCGCCAGAGGGGTCAGCATCAGGTTGAAGAGGATGGGAGAGAGAGGAGATCCTTGGGGTACTCCACAATGTGACTCCCAAGGTGCAGAAATAGTTGCATTGGCTTTAACTCGGTACGTATGGGATGCCAGAAAACCCTTGAACCAGTGAAGCACATTGCCGCCAATTCCAAAAGTGTCCATAAGGAAGGTCAGAAGCTCATGGTTCACCATGTCAAATGCACTAGACATGTCAAACTGTAACAATAATATTTTCTGACCCAAAGAAATTTCTCTCTTCAAATTGGACATGATGGTAACAAGAACTGTTTCAGTACTAAATTGTGGACGAAATCCAGATTGAGAGTAGTGTAGGATATCAAAGTTAGTCAAATAGCCCATTAGTTGCGAATGGACAAGACTCTCCATCGTTTTGACCAATAAAGGAATTGACGCCACCGGGCGATAGTTAGAAACAACATCTGCTTTGAGTTTTGGGTTCTTAGGAATAGGCCTTAGGAGGATATGTCCGTGTTCTGAGGGGAAGAGCCCATTGCCAAGCATGAAGTTTAAATAGGATGTAAAGTCCTCTAGGAAGCAGTGAGGAGCAGTTTTGAGCAAATAGTTAGGGCAAGTATCGAGGCCACAATGCTTATTGGCGAACTTAGAAAGTGTTTTGGAAACCTGGTCAACTGTCAGACATGTGAAAGCGGTCCAGGAGCGATTCACTGGACACACTTCCATAAGGCCTGTAAAATAGTATACAAACAAGATGCTTACGTAACGTGTGGTGATGAATTTTTACCGCGGCTATTTCAAGGGACGGCGTGAAGAGTTCTGTGCATACATCAATGCACAGATAGGATTGATATATCACCGCTATTCCTCCTCCTCTTCTCTCAGTCCTATCCCAATGCACTATCTTATATCCAATTGGACAGAGGTCTAACGGTATTGGATCGTTGGGAATTCGAAACCAAGAGGAGATCAAGGCCATCAGTTGTAATCCAGTCTGAAATCAGATTCGGCTTATTCTTTACTGAACTGGCATTAATATAGCCCACACGAAAACGACGAGAATGGTCAGATTCAGGTCTCAACCGGGGAACTGTCAATAGACATCTCGGCGGTGCTGTTGTTGGTGCAGATGAATCCTGAGGAAAATCATGAGGAGAATGCTGGGCTGGCAATCATCTACCTCTGATGACGATGGGTATGCAATTCAAGTACGGGTCCTCAGCAGACAGCGTTGAGTATATGAAGATAGATATGAGAAAAATAAGGAACAGAGTGGAGGAGTAGAACATGGCAGGCAAGATTGGGGGATGTTTGCTGTGGCAGAGGCTTCTTTCTGCATATGTAGGAGATATGGCAGCTGACAGAACCGCAATCTTACTGCTTCTCATCCTTTGAAGTTCACTCCATCCGTCTATTCTACCCACTGCTACTCAGAGTTGCAGTTATTTACCGCCCCCCTGATAAATCTCTCTCTTCCTTCCTCACTGACTTCGATGCCTGGCTTTCTGTTTTTCTTGATCCCTCATCTCCGTCCCTCATTCTCTGAGACTTTAACATACACGCTGATGACCCATCCGACTCTCACGCTTCTCGGTTCCTCACTCTAACATCCTCCTTCAACCTCCAGCTGTGCTCCACCACCCCTACTCACCAAAATGGCCATTGTCTTGACCTCGTCCTCTCCTTTTCCGGCTCACCCTCCAATTTCCACGCCTCAGCTCTTCCTCTCTCTGATCATCACCTGATCACCTTCACACTCCTTCACCCCCCCAGCCCCGCCCAACATTAACCACTACTTCCATGAATCTCCAGGCTATTGAACCTCCCACCTTATCCTCTAGTATTCCTAATCTCCTTCCCTCCATCATGTCCTCCGAGTCTGTCGACGAGGCTGTCTCCGCTTACAATGCCACTCTCTCCTCTGCTCTGGACACCCTCGCACCATCCATCTCCCGACCCACAAGGCGTACAAATCCCCAGCCCTGGTTGACCCCTTGCACCCGTTACCTTCACTCCTGCACCCAATCTTCTGAACGCCTCTGGAGGAAATCTCACATCTATTCAGATTTCCTTCATTACAAATTAATGCTATCCTCCTTCCAGTCCTCCCTATTCCTTGCCAAACAGGACTACTACACCCAATTGACCAATTCTCTCAGCTCCAACCCTCGTCGTCTCTTCATCACCCTTAACTCCCTCCTCAAAGTGCCCTCCGCTCCCACCCACCCCCCTCACTCTCTCCTCAATCACTGGCTGACTACTTCCGCGACAAGGTGCAAAAGATCAACCTTGAATTCACTACCAAGCCACCTCCTCCTCTTCTCTCTTCAAACCTCTCCCTCAACCAACCAACCAACTCTTTCTCCTCCTTTCCTGATATCAACGAGGAGGAAACCACCTGCCTTCTTTCCTCCTCGAAATGCACAACTTGTTCCTCTGATCTACATCCCCAACAACTTACTTAACACCATCTCTCATACTGTCACCCCCTCCATCTGTCATATCCTCAACCTCTCTCTCTCCACTGCAACTGTCCCTGACACCTTCAAGCATGCCGTAGTCACACCTCTCCTCAAAAAACCATCTCTTGACCCTACCTGTCTCTCCAACTACCGCCCCATCTCCCTCCTACCCTTCCTCTCCAAAATACTTGAGCGCGCCGTTCACAGCCGCTGCCTTGATTTCCTCTCCTCTCAGACCATCCTCGATCCACTTCAATCTAGTTTTTGCCCTCTACACTCGACAAAAACAGCACTCTCTAAAGTCTGTAATGACCTGTTCCTTCCAAATCCAGAGGCCACTACTCCATCCTTATCCTCCTCGATCTATCCGCCGTGTTTGACACTGTCAATCATGATTTACTTCTTGCCACACTGTCCTCATTTGGGTTCCAGGGCTCTGTCCTCTCCTGGTTCTCCTCCTATCTCTCTCACCGCACCTTCAGAGTACACTCTCTTGGTTCTTCCTCCACCCCCATCCCGCTCTCTGTTGGAGTTCCCCAGGGATCTGTCCTTGGACCCCTTCTTTTTTCAATCTACACCTCTTCCTGGGCTCACTGATCTCATCTCATGTTTTCCAGTATCATCTTTATGCTGATGAGACCCAGCTGTATCTCTCCACACCAGACATCACCGTGGAGACCCAGACCAAGGTATTGGCCTGCTTATCCGACATTGCTGCATGGATGTCCAACTGCCACCTGAAACTGAACATGTCCAAGACCGAGCTTATCGTCTTTCCACCTAAACCCACCTCTCCTCTTCCTCCGCTCTCGATCTCAGTTGATAATACCCTCATCCTCCCCGTCTCAACTGCCCGCAACCTCGGAGTCATCTTCGACTCCTCCCTCTCATTCTCTGCGCATATCCAGCAGACAGCCAAGAACTGTCGCTTCTTCCTCTTTAATATCAGCAAAATTCACCCTTTCCTCTCTGAGCACACCACCCGAACTCTCATTCACGCTCTCATTACCTCTCGCCTTGACTACTGCAACCTTCTCCTCACTGGCCTCCCTCTTAGCCATCTATCCCCCCTTCAATCCATTCAGAACTCTGCTGCACGTCTTATATTCCGCTTGAACTGATATACTCATATCACCCCTCTCCTCAGGTCGCTTCACTGGCTTCCGATGAGATACCGCATACAGTTCAAGCTTCTCCTTCTCACCTACAAATGCACTCAGTCTGCAGCCCCTCATTACCTCTCCACCCTCATCTCCCCTTACGTTCCTGCCCGAAACCTCCGCTCACAGGACAAATCCCTCCTCTCAGTACCCTTCACCACTGCCAACTCCAGGCTCCGCCCATTCTGCCTCGCCTCACCCTACGCGTGGAATCAACTTCCTGAGCCCCTAAACCAAGCCCCCTCCCTACCCATCTTCAAATCCTTGCTCAAAGCCCACCTCTTCAATGTTGCCTTCGGCACCTAACCTTTATTTTTTTCAGGAAATCTAGACTGCCCCAATTTGACTGCCCCTACTTGACTGACTGTACATTTGTTCATTAGATTGTAAGCTCTTTGAGCAGGGACTGTCCTTCTATGTTAAATTGTAGAGCGCTGCGTAACCCTAGGACAGTACAAATAAAAAAGTAGCACATATGAATTTATCTTCTTGGGCAGACTGGATGGACCGTGCAGGTTTTTTTCTGCCGTCATCTACTATGTTTAGAAATGTCAAATAGTAGTAGTAAGGTGGATGATAGAAGGAGAAGATGAAACTAATCCAGGTGCAACAATGAAAAGCCTCCTTCCTAGGAGAAAGGCAGCTGCAGCAGGCTGACAGTACAAGAGGACTTGGTTGCGCTGACGATGCCCTACTATGCTGACATTTCTGCAGCGAAGACGCAGTGCATTAGAGGCAACAGTACAGTTCAAAAGATGCCAGGATTCCAGTCCAGCAAAACGTACAGCAAAAGCAAGGCAGGGGAGCCCGAAGTCCAATCCAGAAAGTGCCCAAGGTAAACACAGCAGGTGTTACGCTCCACCCACAACAGCTGATGAAGGGGCGGCTCAAGTAGGAGGTGGAAGCAGGCAGCAGGCAGCAATCCAGGGCAATGGATGTCCTCTGAACAGCGGATTCAGCAGAAGCCAAAACCCCGTAGGTGCCCTACAGCTGCTCGACCGAAGTCCTCCCTTTCCTGTGTTACCCACGTCAGAGAACGTAGTTCTTACCTTGAATGGTGCTGAAAGACGGCATTGTACACCATTGTGCCAGCTCTGACCTACTGCTAATCTTAGTACCAGGGGACTCTTTGCCAGTGAGGCACAACCTCTGATCTGCTGTTAACTGTCAGTAAACGTGCTTATTTCAAGAAAGGACTTTTTCAGAGAGATTAGTCTTCAGGTGTGAACTGGTGTGCCAAAGTTATACAGCAGCAATAAGACCTAGAGGCTGTATGCAGATCCCTGGAGCAGTTTTAGTGGATGCAATACATTTGTGAGTAGTGGGTTTTGGGGAGGGTTGGGGGGCTCAGCTCCCAAAGTAAGGGAGCTATGCACATGGGAGCTTTTCTGAAGTCCACCGCAGTGACCCCTAGGGAGCCCGGTTGGTGTCCTGGCATGTCAGGGGGGCCAGTGCACTAAAAATGCTGGCTCCTCCCATGGCCAAATGCCTTGAATTTGGCCGGGGTTTGAGATGGCCGACATAACTTTCCATTATCGCTAAAAAACGAAGCCGGCCATCTCAAACCCCGGCCAAATCCAATGCATTTGGCTGGCCGGAACCGTATTATCGAAACAAAAGATGGCCGGCCATCTTTTTTGAAAATACGGGCCTGGCCAGCTGTTTGCGGCGCTGCCAAAATACATCGCCGGCCATGTATTTCGCCGGCGCTGTTCGATTATTCCCCTCCACTATGTTACTATGTTACTATGATTTGCATTGCATGCTGTTTTCTCCCCCCTTTCCCTACTGAGGAGCAGCACACTGTCCCCCACTTGTGTAAAACAGAATGTAGTACAGCACAACAGTTCCCCCAGCTTCCTAATGGTGAACCTACCTGAGCCCTCAGGCTGTGCTGATGTGTCCAGGGACCCAATGCCATGGATCCCCTCCTGGGGCAAGAGCCCATGGATGATGCGCTCAATGGGGGGGGGGGGGGGGTAGGTTAGCGGTGTCATCTGCTGGGGGGTTGGCACCAACCTTCCTCCTCACATCTTGCCTCAGCCGGCGCCACTTTCATTTGCAGTCTTCCACATCCCTGCCACAGTGGAAGACCGCGTTGAGCCTGTCTCTGACTGCTTCCCATTCTCGCTGCTTTGTAGTAGCAGCTAGCTTCTGGCCCGTGGGAGCAAACAGATTCATGTGCCTCCTCTCTATTTCTTCAACCAGCAGTTGAACTTCTGCATCACTGAAATTACCCTTGCGGGTTGGTGGTTGCTTTGGTGCCATTGTACCAATGCAATGCAAAGAATCGAAAATACAGAGAAGGGCGATTAAATACGCTCTTAGGGCCGGCCATATGAGAATGAGATGGGCGGGCCTGAGATGGCCGGCTCAATTTTGATTATTGACAAAATCCCTAAACACCCCCAGCTGATTCGCCGAGATGGCCGGTGTAATTTCGATTATAGGTAGGGAACTAGGGGTGCTCTCACCTGCACTGTGTTTTGGCTGTCCTCATTTCGATTAACGGTCATAATGATAAACATCCGCAGCTGCTCTTCCCATTTGGAAGTTTGAATTTCCTTTATTGGCGCCTCTTTAAAACGGCTTTCTCTGTGTTGCACTTTAGAGGTTGTAATTTTTTTTCCCCCTGACATCACGCCTCAGCCGGGGCCACTTTCGTTTGCAGTCTTCCACATTCCTGTCACAGTGGAAGGGCAGTTCAGCTGGTCCTTTACTGTCTCCCTTTCTCTCTGTTTCATTGTAGCAGCCAGCCTCTGGCCCATGGGAGCAAAGAGATGCATTTCCTGAGCCAGCAGTTCAATTTCAGGGTCGCTGAAATTACCGTTGCCGGTGAGTGTTTGCTTTGGTGTCATTGTACCAATCGATGCAAAGAATCCTGTACCACAAGTTCAAGGTAAGCTGATACCTCTCAGCCACCTTTTCCCTCTCTGCTATGTAGGTGCTAAACAAACACTTCTTGCATCTTGCAGGACAGCTGGTCAAGCAGTACACTGGACTCTGAGAGCCATGATTTATTCTACCCAATTCATTGTACAGATGTCTTGTTCTCTATTGGACACACTTAGTTGTGGCTGCCTGTGGGGTAGGGGAGGGGGTGGGGGAGAGGCCCTGAGAATGGATGCGTACTACTACTACTACTACTACTTAACATTTCTAAAGTGCTACTAGGGTTACGCAGCGCTGTACAGTTTAACAAAGAGTACAATCTAATGGACAACATGTGCAGACAGTCAATTGGGGCAGTCTAGATTTCCTAGATAGAGGTAAAATGATTAGGTTCCAAAGGTGACATTGAAGAGATGGGCTTTGAGTGAAGTGAAGGGAAGTGAAGGGAAGTCTTGCCTCACCAATCTAATGCATTTTTTTGAGGGGGTAAGCAAACATGTGGACAATGGGGAGCCGGTTGATATTGTATATCTGGATTTTCAGAAGGCGTTTGACAAAGTGCCGCACGAAAGACTCCTGAAGAAATTGCAGAGTCATGGAATCGGAGGTAGGGTATTATTATGGATTAAGAACTGGTTGAAAGATAGGAAGCAGAGAGTAGGATTGCGTGGCCAGTATTCTCAGTGGAGGAGGGTAGTTAGTGGGGTCCCGCAGGGGTCTGTGCTGGGTCCGTTGCTTTTTAATGTATTTATAAATGACCTAGAGATGGGAATAACTAGTGAGGTAATTAAATTCGCCGATGACACAAAATTATTCAGGGTCGTCAAGTCGCAGGAGGAATGTGAACGATTACAGGAGGACCTTGCGAGACTGGGAGAATGGGCGTGCAAGTGGCAGATGAAGTTCAATGTTGACAAGTGCAAAGTGATGCATGTGGGTAAGAGGAACCCGAATTATAGCTACGTCTTGCAAGGTTCCGCGTTAGGAGTTACGGATCAAGAAAGGGATCTGGGTGTCGTCGTCGATGATACGCTGAAACCTTCTGCTCAGTGTGCTGCTGCAGCTAGGAAAGCGAATAGAATGTTGGGTGTTATTAAGAAGGGTATGGAGTCCAGGTGTGCGGATGTTATAATGCCGTTGTATCGCTCCATGGTGCGACCGCACCTGGAGTATTGTGTTCAGTACTGGTCTCCGTATCTCAAAAAAGATATAGTAGAATTGGAAAAGGTACAGCGAAGGGCGACGAAAATGATAGTGGGGATGGGACGACTTTCCTATGAAGAGAGGCTGAGAAGGCTAGGGCTTTTCAGCTTGGAGAAGAGACGGCTGAGGGGAGATATGATAGAAGTGTATAAAATAATGAGTGGAATGGATCGGGTGGATGTGAAGCGACTGTTCACGCTATCCAAAAATACTAGGACTAGAGGGCATGAGTTGAAGCTACAGTGTGGTAAATTTAAAACGAATCGGAGAAAATTTTTTCACCCAACGTGTAATTAGACTCTGGAATTCATTGCCGGAGAACGTGGTACGGGCGGTTAGCTTGACGGAGTTTAAAAAGGGGTTAGATAGATTCCTAAAGGACAAGTCCATAGACCGCTATTAAATGGACTGGAAAAATTCCTCATTTTTAGGTATAACTTGTCTGGAATGTTTTTACGTTTGGGGAGCGTGCCAGGTGCCCTTGACCTGGATTGGCCACTGTCGGTGACAGGATGCTGGGCTAGATGGACCTTTGGTCTTTCCCAGTATGGCACTACTTATGTACTTATGTACTTATGTAAGATGGGAAGGGAGGGGGCTCTGCGTATGGGCTCAGGGAGTTTGTTCCAAGCATAGGGAGAGGCAAGGCAGAAAGGGCGGAGCCTGGAGTTGGCGATGGTGGAGAAGGGAGCAGAGTGGAGGGATTTGTCCTGTGAGCGGAGGCTTCAGGTAGGAGCGTAGGGGAGATAAGGGTAGAGAGGTAGTGAGGGGCTGCAGATTGAGTGCATTTGTAGGTTAGTAGGAGAAGTTTGAACTGTTTGCGGTACCTGATAGGAAGCCAGTGAAGTGACTTGAGGAGAGGTGATATGAGCATATCGGTCCAGGCGGAAGATAAGACGTGCAGCAGAGTTCTGAATGGATTGAAGGGGGGATAGGTGGCTAAGTGGGAGGCCAGTGAGAAGTAGGTTGCAATAGTCAAGGCGAGAGGTAATAAGAGAGTGGACGAGAGTTCGGGTGGTGTGCTCAGAGAGGAAAGGGCAAATTTTGCTGATGTTGTAGAGAAAGAAGCGACAGGTCTTGGCTATCTGCTGGATATGCGCGGAGAAGGAGAGGGAGGAGTCGAAGATGACTCCGAGGTCGTCGGCATAGAGATGATATTGGAAGCCATGAGATAAGATCAGCGAGCCCAGGGAAGAGGTGTAGATTAAAAAAAGAAGGGGTCCAAGGACAGATCCCTGAGGAACTCCAACAGAGAGCGGGATGGCTGAGAGGGGTGATATGAGCATATCGGTCCAGGCGGAAGATAAGATGTGCAGCAGAGTTCTGAACGGATTGAAGGGGGGATAGGTGGCTAAGTGGGAGGCCAGTGAGGAGTAGGTTGCAATAGTCAAGGCGAGAGGTAATAAGAGAGTGGACGAGAGTTCGGGTGGTGTGCTCAGAGAGGAAAGGGTGAATTTTGCTGATGTTGTAGAGAAAGAAGCGACAGGTCTTGGCTATCTGCTGGATATGCGCAGAGAAGGAGAGGGAGGAGTTGAAGATGACTCCGAAGTTGCGGGCAGATGAGACAGGGAGGATGAGAGTGCCATCGACTGAGATAGAGAGTGGGGGGAGAGGAGATGTGGGTTTGGGTGGAAAGATAATACACTCTGTCTTGGAAATGTTCAGTTTCAGGTGGCGGTTGGACATCCAGGCAGCAATGTCCGATAAGCAGGCCGATACTTTGGCCTGGGATTCCGCAGTGATGTCTGGTGTGGAGAGATAAAGCTGGGTGTCGTCAGCATAGAGATGATATTGGAAGCCATGAGATAAGATCAGCGAGCCCAGGGAAGAGGTGTAGATTGAAAAAAGAAGGGGTCAAAGGACAGATCCCTGAGGAACTCCAACAGAGAGCGGGATGGGGGTGGAGGTCAAGGGATCCTCATTCTCTCTATGTTCTCTGCATTCACATCTTACCTCTATTTTCAACAGGTTTGCCGGTGGTTGCTGTGCAGTGGTGGAAGGAGACACCACTTGTTGCTGCATCAGGGCTGTACTGTGTGGATTTGCTGTAGGAGCTGCTGTATCACTTCCCATTGGACCTGTCCCACTCCCTGGTAGGTTCCATCCTTTATGTGCTGAACCCCTGTCCCCATTTATGAAGTGCCCACCCATTCTCAAGGTTGCTGGGAGGGGGGAAGAATATATGCAATGAATGTGTTTTCCACATTATTGAACATAGTCCTACAATCCTCCATAGTTAGGGAACAACTACATTTCTAAATTCTAGCCTGCAAACTATTTTCGGGGTGGCCACAGGTACGTGCCTACTGAGCGCTTAAGTCATGGTGAGGGAGAGGGTTTCTTGTTACAGTTCCTAATCCAAATTACCTGCAGGTGGCTACAACCTGGTGGCTGGAGTGGCCTAGTGGTTAGAGCACTGGTCTTATAATCCAGAGGTTGCCAGATCAAATTCCACTGCTGCTCCTTGTGATCTTGGGCAAGTCATTTAACCCTTCATTGCCTCAGGTGCAAACTTAGAGCCCTCCTGGGACCCAGAAATATCCAGCATACCTGAATGCAACTGACCTTGAACTACTACTGAAAAAGCTGTGATCAAAATAAATACAAAAATATATATTTATGTCCCCTAGCCTCTGCCCTTCTGTACCTGTTGTATTATATTGCAATTGTGATGAAGTAAACATACATCTAATGCTTTCACCATTGTTTTCCCTTTTCTCCTCAGCACTATATACCATTGCTCAAAGTGAAAAGATGACCCAGCTATTTGTAGCTCCTTTGTGGCCCCCACCAATGTGGTTTGGTTGTGGGTAAGTGTGTCTGGTGATCAGAGAGCAAACGTCGTCTAGGCGCTACCTATGGTTATCTCCAAGTTTCTACTTGGCAGATCACTAGTGCTAGACAACATACCTATTATTTACACAACTGTGCTGTGGGGCTCTATGGTAAGGGGGGAGAGGCTGGATGGGCATTTCTGTCCCTCAACAGAAACGCCCACCCAGCCTCCCCCCTTACCATACAGCCATGTAGTTTGGAAGGAACAGGTGGCCTTCTGTATGGCCACACTTATCACACATATGTACCAAAGTTTCTCTGTCACAGTTCACCTGTAATGCAATCCATATTGCTGCCTCCTCTCACATCAACCCTAGCATTTGATAATAACACATATGTAGTGCACAAAGAGAGACACACACCCTGTTATATGAAAAATATGGAACGTGTATTAAAATAAACCAAACAAATAAAAATACTATTTACATTTTCCCCCCTCCCCCCCAAATGTTCCTCAATGCTGGCCACGTCCTCCTCCTGCAATGGCCGTGCGCAGCAGGCTAATGATCAGCACCAGGAGCAGCCTCACTGCCCATTCATCTCAGAGGAGGTTAGTTGGAAGTTGCAGCCACACTCACAGGAGGGTAGCTGCAACCTCAGGCCTTGATCTGGGACAGAGGTGTTATGACTTACTAGTTGCTTATTACCCACATGGAAACTGATATTGTACAGGACATTTGCATTATTAAATACATTTACAAATGAGTACAGGTGCCCTGTTTATAATACGTTGATCCCTGAGGCGCCATCTCACTGCCCTGATCATGTCAGGGTTGTGCCTCCTCATTCTGCAGTACCTCCGCCAGAGGGTCTCTAATGTATTCAGGTAGTGATGTCAAACCTTCTGATGTCAAACCTTCTGCAAGATATAAGTTTGTACACCAGGAGTCAGGGGATGGCCCTTCTTGCCTTCAGCACACAAACTCATTTGGAAATCAAATAGAAGAGATTCAGAACACTGATGGGGGGGGGGGGGGGGGGACATTACATTGGTACAGATTATGTCATTGAGGTGGATGTGAGGACAGAGAGAACCATTTGTGTGCAGTATTGTAGGGATGTGGGAATGTATTTGCTTTCTAGTACCTAGATTATATTAATGAGTGTGCATGTGCACATATCACTGATTACCCTTGAATGCAGACTACAGTTTGTGCTTACACTGCTGAGGGAGTTCTTATATGTGTAGCTATAGGAGGGGGCCCTGATAGCCCGGGGGGGGGGGGGGGGGGGGGGGGGGGTGAAACACTTACCTCTCTAATCTGTCCCTGATCTCACCCCAGGCTTGGATTCAGCGAGTCCTGGGGGGGCAGGTGGTGTGGAAACAGAATACGCCTGTGCTTCAAGCACAGGTGTTCCAGGAGCAGATTCTCTGCGATGCTGAAATTTGACTCCCGTCTGACAGTCATGTTTCTCAGTGAATAACCATTGGAAAGCGTGCATCGCCTTATATGGTGCCCATGTGTGATGGGCGTCCTTACATGCACAGCTCCATATATGGTTCAACATCCCATAGAGAGATAGGTCAGTAAGTGCACATCTTGGCATGTATAATGGCTTCACACATGGCTGGCCGTGACGCATGGCCATCCATGGACTCTGTCGTCATGTGTTTGGGGCCTACATGCAAAGTTTTCCATATATGGGAGTTTTCCTTATATGGATCATTATCAAGTGTGCAAACTTCATATATACACAATAAAATATATTTCCCATAGCTGCATGTTCCGCAAGTACAGTGCATGTAGTTGCAGACATCCAGGTACGGGGAAAATATAAGGAACATTGAGAAGTATAAAGTACAGTAACATGTTTCTCAAAAGTGCCATATTCTTTGTATACTTTGGCTGCCCCTGATTTGGTCGGTTTCAACCGCGATAATTGTATGTCTATGGCCGGCCACATTATTTTTCGATTATACCTATCTAATTTTGGCCGGCTACGTGAGGCCGGCCAAATTCTGATTTAGACGACCTTTCGATTATGCCCCTCTATGTTGAGTACCAAATTGAGATCCCAAGCCACAGAAGGTAGGAGAATTGGTGGTAGAAGATTCATTAAGCCTCTGAAGAAATCTTTCACAATGGTATGGCTGAATAATGTAAGATCTTCAAGAGTATCATGAAATACTGATAAAGTAGCTGTATGAACTCTAATAGAAGAGTAAGATAAACCAGAACTGGAGAGGTGAAGCAAATAATCCAAAACTGACAATATGGACGATGAAATTGGATTGATATGTTGCAGTTGACACCAATGAATATAGCAATGCCATTTTGAGGCATAGGATTGACGAGTAGACTCTTTCCGTGCAGCAAGAAGTACATCTAGAACTTGTAGATAGAATACATCAGGTGAGGGGATGAATTAGCCAAGCTACTAAGTTCAGTGATTGTAGATTTGAATGTAAAAGTTGAACTTGATTTTGTATTATAAGATGTGATATGTGAGGAAAAAATAGAGGAGGAGAACTTGCTAGATTGAGTAGCACTGGGTACCATGGTTGCCTGGTCCAATGAGGTTGATAAGAATCATTTGAGCAGCTTCTGATTGTGCCTTTTGAATTGTCTTAACAATGATCGGTATTGGAGAGAATGCATACATGAGACTGTGGGACCACAAAATTTGAAAAGCATCTTGTGTGAGACTGTTCTGACTTGGTCACCTAGAGAAAAATTGCTGACATTTGTTGTTCTGTGGGAACACAAAGAGGAGCGCTACAAAGCGTACCCAGCGCTGCACAAACATAGAAGAAAGACAGTCCCTGCTCAAAAAGCTTACAATCTAGCAGATTGATGGTGCAGAGTTTTCTCCTGGGGACAAAAACCCTTGTGTCATTATGGTTTGTTGATGTGCTCCTCATCTCTATTTTGACGCATCTGTTAGAATAACGAATGGGGAAGGTGCTTGAAATGGAGCTCCTGTGAAAATATTAGAAGTAAGAATCCACCAATTCAATTGTTGTATGAGATTGGTGGGTACTGGAACCATAGAACTGAGAGGGTGAATAGATTGTACCCAGAGATGCTTGAGATGCCATTGAAGAGGACGCATATGAAGGTGCTCTAATGGATGAACATGTACTATTGACACCATCAGGTTTATTTTCGAAAGAGAAGGGCGCCCATCTTTTGACACAAATTGCAAGATGGTGCTTCCTTCTCACAGGGTCGCCCAAATCTGCATAATCGAAAGCTGATTTTGGGCATCCTCAACTGCTTTCCATCGTGGGGATGACCAAAGTTCCCAGGGGCATGTCGGAAGCATAGCAAAGGCGGGACTGGGATGTGCTTAACACATGGGCATCCTCGGTCGATAATGGAAAAAAGAAGGGCGTCCCTGACAAACACTTGGACGACTTTACTTGGTCCTTTTTTTTTTACGACCAAGCCACAAATATGTGCCCTAAATGACCACTGGAGGGAATCAGGAATGACCTCCCCTTACTCCCCCAGTGGTCACTAACCCCCTCCCACCCTAAAAAAAATTTTAAAATATTTTTTCCAGCTTCTATACCAACCTCAAATATCATACCCAGGTCCATCACAGCAGCATGCAGGTCCCTGGAGCAGAGTTTAGTGGGTGCATTGCACGTCAGGCAGGCGGACCCAAGCCCCCCCCCCCCCTCTAACTGTTACACTTGTGGTGGTAAATGAGAGCCCTTCAAAACCAACTGTACCCACATGTAGGTGCCCTCTTCATCCCTAAGGGCTATGGTAGTGGTGTACAGTTGTGGAGAGTGGGTTTTGGGGGAATTTGGGCGGGGCTCAGTTCTGTATCTGGGAGCAATTTCTGAAGTCCATTGCAGTGCCCCCTAGGGTACCCGGTTGGTGTTCTGGCATGTCAGGGGGACCTGCGCACTACAAATGCTGACTCTTCCCATGACCAAAGGCTTTGGATTTGGTCATTTTGAGATGGGCGTCCTCGGTTTCCATTGTGGCCGAAAACCGGGGACGACCATCTCTATGGTTGACCATCTCAACATTTAGGTCGACCATCTCTAAGGTCGACCTAAATACTGAGATTTGGGCGTCCCCGGCCGTATTATCGAAAGGAAAGTTGGATGCCCATCTTGTTTCGATAATATGATTTTCCCCGCCGCTTCACCAGGACGTCCTTACAGATGGGCGCCCTTAGAGATGGGTGCCCCCATTCGATTATGCCCTTCCACGTGTATTCTGTAATGCAGTGTGCCTAACTTGTAATGTGTGCAGGCAAAAGGGGGCATAGTTATGGGCAGGGAAATGGGCATTTCGTGGGTGTTCCAAAATTTACGTGCAAAGTTATAGAATATGGCCTAGTGCGCCTAAATCTATGCACCGAGATTTACGCCTTGTTTTCATTGGTGTAAAAGGAGGCACGTACTTTTAGGTGCTGAGATATCAGTTATAGAAATGCTAAGTAGTAGTAGTAAGCGTATTCTATATACTGAGCTTAAATCTAGGTACTGCTTATAGAATACGCTGTGTCAGTATTGATTTCCATGCCGATTTTTTAGGCGCCATATATGGAATCTTTCCCTTTAGCGCACACTAATTCCATTAATGCATGCTTCGCTTTAGTTAAAGGATCCCTTAGGTTTTGGTTTTGCTTTTCAGGGGCAATGTGGTCAATAGTGTGCCCTATTACTCACTTTGGGGCCCTTTTATCAAAGGGCGGTAGGGGTTGTGCCGGCTTGGCATGTACTGATTTCGCCCTACCGTCAGACTCACCCAGGAGCCCAGCAGTAGTTCTGGGTCTCCTATGTGCCATTTCCAGCGCTAGTAAAAACACTTGTAGTAGGCAGTATGGGCTTTGGCAGTAAACAGCCGCAGAGCAATTTTTAAAATACTGCATGGCCATTTACTGGCCCGTTAAAGAAAAAACTTTTTTACAGGCGGCTGTAAAAGGTGCCTTCAGTGCATAGTAATCCCATGCGCTGATGCCACTATGGGCCACCTTCTATCACCATTTGGCAAAAGGGCCCCTTTTTCTGCTGTTGATAAATAGGAAGCATTAATGAACAATAAGGTTGTCAATAGTTCAATAGAACAGGCTACCCACTTGGGACATGTCTAGGGGTGGAGAGCAGGCATGTCTGCGCTAATAAGTTAATTTAGCCACATTCTCAGCATGCTGATTAGTGTGGAATTAGTGTATGAGCCCTTAATGCCTACAAAATAGGGTGCCTTTTTACTAAGGCTCCTGGGCACCTATGTGCGTCCAATGCGTGTCAAATTAGAACTACCACTCGGCTACAATGTGCCTCGGGCGGTAATTCTAATTTTTACACGTGTCCTATATGCACGGCAGAAAATATTTTTTATTTTCTACTGTGTGGCGCTAACCGGGCGATAATCGGCAGTGTATGGTAAGGTCTAAGGCCCAAAATGGACATGCGCCAATTTTTATTTTGCCGCACATCCATTTTTGGCCCCAAAAAAGGCCTTTTTTGCAGGCGCGCTGGACCTGTGCGCATCCAATACACGCGCCTACACTAGCGCAGGCCATTTTTCGGTGTGCCTTAGTAAAAGGACCCCTAGGTGTCAGTGAAGGCCTACACGTTCATTTTTGTTAATGGCCATGCATTAATGGGAAAATTAGCACATGGCCATTGATTTAAAAAAAATAGGAAATGTGTCCAATTTACTGTTGCAGTATAAATGTCCTTTGTGTGTGTGTGGAGAAGACCTGTTCAAAAGTGTGCTAAGGCCACATTTTACTGCAGTGGCACACTATCTGGATAATTTTCCACTCTGCCTCAGTGCTATCTGGATAGCACAGAGTTATATGCAATGATTTTCAGTGGAAAATGTATAATTGGCCCAAGCAATCATTATCCAGATAGAAGAAGCTACCAACAGAGATGGGTTTGTTACTTTTTAAAAGTACTTAAGTATAAAGTAAAAGTACTGGCTTTAAAAAGTAGTGAAGTAAAAGTAGAAAGTCTTACCTAAAAAAAATACTTAAGTAAAAGTAATAAAGTACAGATCTTAAAATTACCTTTTTACTACAAACTAAAAAGTATTCATAACAAGTTGGACCACAGAATCTAATATATTTACAGGCTAACTTCTAGGGATTCACACAAGGTTCTTCCTAAAAAACAACACCCTGAGCATTCAGTGGGCAGAAGAACATTAATACACCTACTGGAAATTAGAACAAACTGGAATAGTACAGATTAGTCCTACACAAGACAGTTGATGCTAACAGAATACCCTGTCTTTTTCACACATGAACAGAGGTAGCTCCTCGTGAAGTACAGAATAAAGGCCCTGTTTACTAAGCCGCATTGTAGGCATGCTAACTTTTTAGCACAGGCTAATGCCAGAGACGGTGTTTCTAGCATTAGTGCATGCTAATCTTTAGCGCTCACTACAACGTTAGCATGCCTACAGTGCAGCTTAGTAACCTAAGGAACCCAAACTAAAAAATAGAAATATGTAGAAAAAAATTAAATTGAACCCCCTAAGAAGCCATACTCTGAAAACATGCAAACCCAAACATAGTAACATAGTAAATGACGGCAGAAAAAGACCTGCACAGTCCATCCAGTCTGCCCAACAAGATAACTCATATTTGCTGCTTTTTGTGTATACCCTACTTTGATTTGTACCTGTGCTCTTCAGGGCACAGACCGTATACGTCTGCCCCGCACTATCCCCGCCTCCCAACCACCAGCCCCACCTCCCAACCACCGGCACTGGCACAGGCACAGACCGTATAAGTCTGCCCAGCACTATCCTCACCTCCCCACCACCAGCCCTGCCTCCCAACCACCGGCTCTGGCACAGACCGTATAAGTCTGCCCAGCCCTATCCCCGCCTCCCAACCACCAGCCCCGCCTCCCAATCTTGACTAAGCTCCTGAGGATCCATTCCTTCGGCACAGGATTCCTTTATGCTTATCCCACGCATGTTTGAATTCCGTTACCGTTTTCATTTCCATTTTCCAAAGAAAGAGAAACAGTGGCATGTCCCTTTGTACCATACAAATTATAAGGAGCAGATGTAAATTTAAAAACTTAAATATTCCAATTGCTACATTAAATATTAAAAAACAAAAATAACATAAGGAGATACATTTTTATTGAACTAACCTCCTTCCTTAAGTCAGGGCAAACATACTATTATAGCAGTATACTGTCCCAACCTGGAGAAGAAGGTTTTGGACTCTGAAAGTTAGTAAAAAAAAATGTATATAGTCCAATATAAATGTGTCACCTTAGTTTTTGTTTTGTTTTTTCTTTTCTTTATATTTATTAACTTTTTTAAGTGGACTAACATGGTTACCACATTACTTCATCCTAAAAATGAAATTATTTTTTCTACCGTTACTGTCTGGATGTTCTGTTGGTTCCAGTCTCAGGTTACTGCTTTCCTATCTTCTTTTAACTCTCTTCCAAGGGTCTCCTGTCCATGTGTCATTTTTTTTTCTCTTCTGTCTTCTTCACCTCTTCCACTATAACCAGCTCCAACACTGATCTGTTCCAGTTTTGTGGGTGTTATGGGTGCTTGAGTACCCCCCTCCCTAATATTGAGCAAACCCTTTGACTGTGTCCAAAGAGGGGTAATTACTGTTGGGTTTAGCATCTCAACCATTTTGAAAAGTTGACTCCTATGTCCCCACCTATCCAGTCTTGCCTATCCAGTTCTCTCACTCTCCCCAGCCCATAGCCTCTGTCCTTCTTCCCCTTTATCCAGAATCGCCCCCATATCTCTCTCCCTCACCTCTCATCCAGCCTTACCTCGTTTCTCCCTCCCTCCCCACCTATCCAGTCTTGCCCAATTTTCTCTCTCCCCCTAGTCCATAGCCTCTGTCTCTCCCTCTTTTATCCAGTATAGCTCCATCTCACTCCCCACCTATCCAGTATTGCCTAATTTCTCCCTCTCTTTCTCCCCTCCCTCCCATCCACTGTGCCCCTGCAAAATAGTCTCACTCCCTCCCACCGGGCACCTCCACTGGGCCCATGCTAATAAACTACCTTGGGAGACACCCAGGATCCAGCTCTCTGCAGTGCTGCTAGTGCTTCCTGCACCAGTCCCGGAAGTTTACATCAGAGGAGGCAGGCTTGGCACAGGAAGCACTAGCAACACTTCTGAGAGCCGGGTCCCACACGTCTCCCATAGTAGTTTATTAGTGCAAGCCCAGTAGAGGTGCAACAGGAGGGAGGGAGCAAGACTGTGCTGCGGGGCCATGGTGGATGGGAGAGGAGAAGGACCGGGCCCTGCACACAGTGAAGGTGATGTCCAGGCTGGAGAGGCAACAGCCTGACAAAAACAAAGTAAGCCAATCAACAGCTGTTCTAGGCCGGTGAAGAGAGCAGGGACTAGGGTTTCCAGGTGATGTCAGACCTTGGCTTGCATCTGATTGGGCCTGAACTTCTAGTCCCAGCTCAACTATTTTTGGGACAAGATGTTCGGGCCCAATTAGCTGCAAGCTGTGTTTGACATTGCTTGGAAAGCCTGTAGAGGGGGAGAAGCAGAGGGAAGGAAAATACATTTTTTTTTACAAAACTACTTTCCAAATTTGTACTTTGTTACTAAGCACAAAAGTACAGCTTAAATGTAACTCATTACAAGTAAAAGTACTGCCAATTGTACTTAAGTACTGTAACAAGTACTTTATTACTACCCATCTCTGGCTACCTAAGGACCCTCTTTACTAAGTCGCTTTAGCATTTTTAGGGGTATGTTTACTAAGGTGTGTTAGCGTTTTTAATGCGCCTGTATATTCAAGGCACATTAAACACTAACGCACACATAGTGCTGCTTAGTAAACATAGGTGTTAATGCGCCTGCAATTAGCATGTGCACTAACCATGTTAGCACCTATAGGGATATTATAGGCAGGAGCTTAGCCTAGAATGGGTGGCAGAGCTGGTGGTTGGGAGGCGGAGCTAGTGTGGGCAGACATATACGGTCTGTGCTGGGGCTGGTGGTTGGGAGGGGGGACTAGTGCTGGGCAGACTTATACGGTCTGTGCCGGGGCTGGTGGTTGGGCGGCGGGGATAGTGCTGGGCAGACTTATACGGTCTGTGCCAGAGCTGGTGGTTGGGAAGCGGGGTTGGTGGTTGGGAGGCGGGGATAGGGCTGGCCAGACTTATACGGTCTGTGCACGGAAGAGGACAGTACAAATAAAAAAAGTAGCACATATGAATTTATCTTCTTGGGCAGACTGGATGGACCGTGCAGGTCTTTTTCTGCCGTTATCTACTATGTTGCTATGTTACTATAGGCTTGTACACTGTTAACGTGCGTACATGGTTAATGCGTGTTAAAAATGCTAATGCGCCTATAATGCGGCTTAGTAAACAGGGCCCTAATTGTTTTTGAATATTGGGCTGATAGTGTTTTTAAAATAAGGAACTGCGTTATGGCAGAGTGGAGGAGTGGCCTGGTGGTTAGAGCACCAGTCTTGCAATCCAGAGGCAGCCATTTCAAATCCCACTGCTGCTCCTTGTGATCTTGGGCAAGTCACTTAACCCTCCATTGCCTCAAGTACCAACCCAGATTGTGAGCTCTCCAGGGACAGGAAAATACCCAGTGTGCCTGCATGTAACTCACCTTGATCTACTACTAAAAAAGGTATGAGCAAAATCCAAATAAATAAATATCTCTAGACTCCTTCCCTGTTCTTTTTGCCTTTCTGGGAAAACTTCTTATCTCCTATTTGTCATCTCTAATACTTTTTAAGCTTTTTCTTCTGAACATAACATTTCTCCAAGAAATGAAATTACCTTCCATGGCAAATAACCAAAAAATCTCTGACTTGCTCCACTCTGTGTGATGTTGTTTCCAAAGTCAGACATAACCATGTCATGCAATGCGTGTGCCAAAAAATAAACAGCATTGTATATATTATAGCTTTTCCCAAAATATCTGGTGACACAGTGTGGCTTGGAATTCAATGTTTCATTAACACTGCAAGATTTTTTGATACTCTCGAGACACCTCCTGTCACACAGAGATTCCCACCATGATTCAATGATGGGATCATGAGGAAGCAGGAGAGGATTCACCTCACGGACAAATTTTAAAAAGCTTGGAATATTCTTGCTCACTACCTGAATACATTGGACATCTGTAATGATATCCCAGATGGAAGACCTTCAATAATAGCAGTCAGTAGGCCAGTTGTTTCACATCTGTAATTAGGGAAGCCATTGCCATAAGATATATCAATTACATCTAAAGATATTAAAAATGGGTGGTTGAGAGTCTCATCGAGGTTGCATCCCAGGGTGATGTTGGGCAAGAGTTCAGTATTGTTGTTGATCTCCCCCACAGCAGAAATAAATGCCAAGTAATTATAGTAATTTTTTGATAACACTCTGCAATGGCATTCAAAATTAAAATCAAATTAATATCTAAGTGCAAAAATTCTGGAATCAAGGGGACATGGCAATTTTTGAATGGAAATAGTCAGCTAAGGAAGGTCAAAGTCAGCTAAATCAAATCAGCAAAATTGGTTCAGGGCAGATGTTTTATCCTGCCTAGAAGATACTAAAGCATTAAGCAGAGAAAAACCTTCCATCCTCTTTTTGTCCCATCTCCTTTCTGCTGTAAAGAAATAATTCCACCAAAGTGAAAGGTGGGGAGAATGTTACCCATCCTTTACCGCCATGAATACCCAGCACATGTGAAAACCTGTGTAGTCAAGCTGGAAGGACACAAGCTTATGATGGTCAGACCAAAACTAAGGGATCCTTTTACTAAGATGTTCTAATGGATTTAGTGTGCGCTAAATGATATGAAACCCATTATATTCCTATGGGCATCTTATCATTTAGTGTTCACTAATCGTTAGCACACACTAAGGGCCTCTTTTACTAAGCCACATAGGTGCCTACGTGTGCCCAACATGTGCCAAATTGGAGTTACCGCTCAACTACCACATGGCTTTTGCAGTAATTTCATTTTTGGCGCATGTCCAATATGCGTGTCTGAAAAAATATTTTTTATTTTCTGCTGCACAGATCAGATGCACGCCAAGTGGCATCTGATACATGTAAGTCATTATCGCCCAAATTCTTTACCGCTAGGTCCAGGGGCGTATCTACGGATGGGCCTGGGTGGGCCCAGGCCCACCCAATCTCAGCTCAGGCCCACCCAGTTTGTCCTGCTCCTCCAATTGGTGCAGGTCCTCTAGGCACTGATTAGGCTGCAGCGGGAGAGAGAGTGAACAGTCTTTTGGTTCTGCCCCATCTGAGCAGCAATGTCTAAAGCTGGCAGAAAAAACAGCAGCTCACCAGATTTTAGTCCTCTGGAAGCTCTGGCGTAGTTTGGAGGGGTGAGGAGGTCATTGCCCCCCCCCCCCCAACGCAGGGCTGGAGCAACGCTGTAGGCAGCTCTTCCCGCCCTCAGCTCCTGGACTTCGTTCCTTCCTGTCCCCCCCCCCCCCCCCACGCACGTTTAAACCTTTTATTTTCCTCGCAGTGACTGCAGTGAAGCACACAACACAGCGGGCTCGCCTCCAGCCTTTCCCTTCCCTCACTTAGTGTCCCGCCTTCTTGCGTTGATGTAGTTCCTGTTTCCACGAGGTCGGGACATTGAGTGAGGGAAGGGAAAGGCAGGAGGCGAACCCGCTGTGTTGTGTGCTTCACTGCCATCGCTGGAAGAAAAATAAAAGGTTAAACATGCACGGGGGGGGGGGGGAAGGAACGGAGAGGAAGGCTGTCTGGGAGCTGAGGGAGGGCAGGGAGAATCGCTGGACATGGATGGGATGGGAGGGGGAGAGAAGAGATCGCTGGACATGGAGAGGAGGGGAGGCCAGGGGGAGAGAAGAGATCACTGGACATGGAGGGGAGGGCAGGGGGAGAGGAGAATTACTGAACATGGATGGATTGGAGGGGGAGGGCAGGGGGAGAGAGAACAATTGCTGGACATGGATAGATGATGGAGGGGGCAGGGAGAGAGCAAATTTTCTGGATATGGTGGATGGAGGAGAGGGAACGGGAGAATGGAGAGTTGCTGGACATGGATGGATGGAGGGGAGGGCAGGGGAGAGAGAAGAATTACTGGACATGGATGGATGAATGGAGGGGGCAGGGGAGAGAGCAAATTTTCTGGATATGGGTGGATGGAGGAGGGGGCAGGGAAGAACGGAGACTTGCTGGACATGGATGGATGGATGGAGGGAAGTCAGGAAGGAGATGCACATGGATGGAGGGGAGGGAAAAGAGGAGAAATGCTGGACATGGATAGAGTGGAGGCCAGGGAAGAGAGGAGAAATGTTGGACAAGGATGGAGGGAAGGAAAAACAAAGGAAGGAGATGCACACGGATGGAGTGGGAGGAAGAGTGGAGAAATGCTAGACATGGATGACATGGAGGCCAGGGAAGAGAGGAGAAATGTTGGACAAGAATGGAGGGAAGGAAAGACAGAGGAAAGGAGTGGAGGAGTGGCTTAGTGGTTAGAGTGGTGGACTTTGGTCCTGGGAAACTGGGTTCAATTCCCACTGCAGGCACAGGCAGCTCCTTGTGACTCTGGGCAAGTCACTTAACCCTCCATTGCCCCGGGTACAAATAAGTACCTGTATATAATATGTAAGCCGCATTGAACCTGCTATGAGTGGGAAAAACGCGGGGTACAAATGTAACAAAAAAAATAGATGCACATGGATGGAGGAGAGGGGAGTGAGGAGAAATGCTGGATATGGATGGAGGGTAAACTGCTGAATTTAAGGGATGGATCGGAAAACTTTGAGGGCAGATACTGAAACTGGAGGAAGGATACAGACAGGGCTACAGATGGTAGACAGTACGCATAAAGACACAGGAGGATGGTGGACATGATGAGAGAAAAAATGGAAAGAAGACACTGCATAAAACAGAAGACACTGGAACCAAAGCAAATAGAAAAACTAAATGATCAGATAAAGGTAGAAAAAAGTATTTTATTCAGAATGTATTAATTGGAATATGTCAGCTTTTGGAAATGTCAATCTAAGATATTTTGCATGTAAGTTCAATTTTTCTGGTAATGCTGCATGCTGAGTCTGACTTCTTGAGCTAACTTTCCAGTTCAGTATATTGCCTTCATATTTTTTTTATTTCTAGTTTCTTGTGTCATATCGGTTGTGTCATGTGTTTCTCATGTGTGATCAAGGTGCAGTATTCTGCTAGTGTGCAGTATTTGCAGCCCTTTTTTGTTTTTTTGTTTTGTTTTTTCACTAGGTAGCGTACTGGTGTTTTAGAGCCCAGTTTAATTACAGTGCTGCCTTTCCAAGCATAAGGTTGTAGACAAGGCTGACACTAGACTACAGGGAGGGAGGGATGGAGGGGAAAGCAGAGAAGAGAAGGGCTGATACCAGGCTGCGGGGATAGGGGTAGGGTAGAGAAGGGAAGGGCCTGCGAGGATGTGGCCTGGAGGGAGACATGATCCCACATATGGTGGTCTTGTCCACAGGCCCAGGCTTTTTGGAAATCTATTCTAAAGATCATGCTTAGCTTGTCTGGAACTCGATATCCTCCTCCGATGGAATATTGCTTACTACATGCTAAACCATGAGGGGTGAAAGTTCCAACACATCAGTTGTCGCTTCCGTGTTTGTGGCCAGTAAGTTGGTGATGGCTGGTGCCTGGAAACAACCCAAATTGCCAGGTCTTGGGCAAGTCTTACAAAAACTGGACTACATTCACCTAATGTCGAGGCTGACCTGCATTACGCACAGGCAACATAAATACCATACCACCGCATCTGGGAGCCCTTCATAAAATGGTCCTTAGTGGCTTAGTGCCTATGGTTAGGGTGGTGGGACTTTGGTCCGGGGGAACTGAGGAGCTGAGTTTGATTCCCGCACAGGCAGCTCCTTGTGACTCTGGGCAAGTCCTTAATTCTCCATTGCCTGCTGCATTGAGCCTGCCATAGTGGGAAAGCGCGGGGTAACAAAGTAACAACAACAAAAAAAAAAAGTCGTAATCTGCTTCAATAAAACAGGACACTTTAACACTTGTTCTCAGTGGGAATAGAGGGAGGGGGATAAGGGGATCTGTTTTTTAGGGGGAGGGGGTTGTGGGTATAAAAGTTAACAAAATCTTATTGACAGTGATAAGCTTGTTTGATGTGGGTTATGTGACTTGAATTCTGCACACTTTGAAACTTATACAACTGTTGTATTGAATGTGTTGTCAATAAAATAAAACTTAAAAAAAAAGAGAAGGGAAGGGCTGATGCTGGGCTATGTGGATGGATGCTGGGCTATGTGGATGGATGCTGGGCTATGGGGTTGAATGAGGTAGGAGGGGGTAAGGTAGAGAAGGGAAGGACTGATGTTGGGCTACAGGGATGGATGGGAGATGGGAAAGGATGGGTAAGGCTGATTCTGAGCTATAGGACTATATGGGGGGCAGGGAAGGTTAAAGCTGATGCCAAGCTACAGGGATGGATGGGTGGTAGAAGGAATGGGTAGGTCTGGATGAGGGGGGGACAAGGAAGAGTAGGGCTGATGCTGAGTTACCGGACAATTTAAAAGTTTTGGTCCTTTATTCTGTAATTGATGAGGGTTGATCTGTGTTCTGCATGTGACCGAGGTGAAAGATTCTTCTGGCATGTGGCTTGTGAGGGGATCTATATCAGTTTGACTTGTTTGGCATTTCCAATGGGACACGTATTGTTGTTGTGTGTATTCACCACTGCCTTTTTAAAGGTGCTGTTATTGATATTTGTGTGTTCAGAATTGGTGGTGTTAAGGTTTGCAACATAGGCTTCAAGTATTTAATGTGGTTTATGTCGATGCAGGACACTTGTTGGGCAGACTGTTTCATTAGAAATCCTTCATCAAGTGCACTCTAAGGCATTATTTAGCAGTATCCCAAGAAATGCTACTAACACCTATATACATAGTGCCCACACATATCTACACTACCGCAGGCCATTTTTCAGCGCGCCTTTGTAAAAGGATCCTAAATCTGTTAGCACACCTTAGTAAAAGGACCCCTAAATATCAAGCTTGAAGGACTGCAAATCTGCATGGGTTTCTTAGAGTAAGTAACTGGTAAACCCATCCCCATTTTGCACTTGATGGTGGATGGCTTATTTTCCTACTTCTCTATTATTTTGCAGGAGAGAGGGGGTAATAGTGGAGCTTATGGCATTCCCTATGGATTTCTTTCAACACCCTTCATTCAACCATCTGACAGGATATAATTATCTTTCTAACAGGTAAATATAAATAAACGAGATATTCAATAGTACACTCTCTTGCTATAGTTAACTCTTATGCTTTATTGGATATCCAGGTGCCACTTAACTGGTTAAAGGGCCCTTTTACTAAGCTAAGGACTAAAGCGTGCTTACTGCACCTTAAAAAATGCCTACCATGGGTTTTACTGAGGCATCCTGTGACAGTTTTGGCATGTACATGTGCTAACAACTGTTAGGACTAAAAAAAAAACTCCTTCTGATCTCATCAAAATAACAACTTACAGAGATCATTTTACCTCAATAAAACTGTTATATACTATAACAATCAAATTATAATTATAAATTAGGAAAGATGTTCAGTGAAAATATGCTAAGTCTGCAGAGTTAAAAGCAAAATACCAACATCATCGCACCACGACCTCTTGATATCATAAGTTCAGTGCTGGATGGCATAAAAGTCACTTTTCTGTTGAAATCTTCTCCTCGTGGTGATGTTTAATACCTTAAAAATATATACCTCTGAAGCAGTGCATAGCCAGATAGCCAGTTTGGGTGGGCCTGAGCGCCAAAGTGGGTGGGCACAAATTTTCTCTGCTCCGCCCTACCTCCACCTCAAATATAAATACTTTAGCTAATGAGGATCCTCAAGCTCAGTCAGCTGAAGATTTTCTTCTGAAGGTGGCCAGAATCTCTTTTACAAGCTTGGAAGGCAGCAGCAATGACCATAAGCCACTGATGCCAGCACCCACACATGCTTAGCTGTCGATGGCTCAAGATGCTGTTGCCAGAGCTTGTAGAAGGAGAGTTCTGGCCGCCTTTGGAGGAGGTCCTTAGCTGGTGTGTCTGGGAATCCTCACCAGCTATACACGCAAGGGCAGTGGTGTGCTGGTAAATTTTTAACAACAGGCTCACTCCCCGGTCCACCTCAGCACCCCCCATCCACCTCTGCGCCCCCCCCTCCCCCAAAATTGCAGAGCTGGCTATAGCCGGGGGGGGTGGGGGGCAAGTGCATTACTCTCTCCAGGAAAAAAAATTAAATGATTCCAGGTTCCAATCTAATTCATGTTTAATATGGGATAAATGCCATAAATAAGTAAATAAATATAACTTTTAACGTTCAGCACTGATTCTCAAAGTGGACATATTCCAAACACTATAATGAAAATAAAATTATTTTTTTCTACCTTTGTTGTCTGGTGACTTTGTTTATCTGATCATGCTGGCCCAGTATCTGATTCTGCTGCTCCTATCTGTTCCCTTGTGACTCCGTTTCCAGGGCTTCCTTCCATTTATTCTTCTTTTTCTTTCTTTCCTCCTTTCTTCTTCATTTCTGATCCTCCGCAGACTTGACTGTACAGTGGATCCAGCTTCTGCCTATTTTCTCCATCCATGTGCAGTTTCTCTCCTCACTTCCTTTTCCTTCATCTAATCTCCTTCCTCTATCTTCCCTCCATGTCCAGCATTTCTTCTCTCTCCCTTCCCTCCCCTCCATCCATGTCCTGAAACTCTACTCTCTCCCCTGTCCCCTCTATCCATCCATACCCAGCAATTCTCTTCTCTCCCCTGCCCCCCTACCCATTCATGCCCAGCAATTGTCTTCTCTCCTCTGCCCCCCTCTATCCATCCATGCCCAGCAATTGTATTCTCTCCCCTGCCCCCCTCTACCCTTCCATGCCCAGCAATTCTCCTCCCTCCCCTGCCCTTCCCTCCCGCTCCCATCCATGTCCAGCAATTCTCCTCCCTCCCCTCCCACTCCCATCCCACTCCCATCCATGTCCAACGATTTTCCTCGCTCCCCTCCCCTCCCCTCTCGCTCCCATCCATGTCCAGCGATTCTCCTCCCTCCCCTGCCCTCCCCTCTGGCTCCCATCCATGCCCAGCGATTCTCCTCTCTCCTCTGCCCTCCCCTCCCGCTCCCATCTCATGTCCAGTGATTCTCCTCCCTCCCCTGCCCTTCCTTCCCGCTCCCATCTCATCTCCAGCGATCCTCCTCCCTCCCCTGCCCTCCCCTCCCACTCCCAAACATACCCAGTGATTGTCCTTCGCCCCACCATCCCCTCCCGCTCCCACCCATCTTTTTTAAATACCTCCTCGCCGTTGAAGCGCCGCGTTAAAGTCCTGCTGCGTCTCTAGCTTTCCCTCCCTGTTTGCTGCACTTCGCGAGAACTTCGTGCGTGAACGTCAGAAGGCGGGACTAAGGGCACGAAGTTCATGCGAAGTGCAGCAAACAGGGAGGGAAAGCTAGAGACGCAGCAGGACTTTAACGCGGCGCTTCAACGGCGAGGAGGTATTTAAAAAATATGGTTGGGAGTGGGAGGGGACGGTGGGGGCGAAGGACAATCGCTGGGCATGTTTGGGAGTGGGAGGGGAGGTAAGCATGGCGCCCTCCTGCCATGCTTACCTCCTGCAATGGAGCCGGCTCGCCCCGAACAACAACCGGGTCGCAAGTGTAACATAGGGTTAGAGAGGGAAAGAGAAAAAAATATTTATATTTTTTGTTTGTTTGTTTTTTTTTTTACTTACCTCGGGTCCAGGATCATTTGGGGCCGTTCTGGGGTCATCTGTAGGGCTGGTGGCTAAAGGGAAGCGCTGTGGGAGGCTGCACTGTAGTTTTCGGGGCCCGGGAACGATTGAGTACGTTCCCGGGCCTGAGGAGGTGAAACGGAGCAGGAGAGACGCTCCGGGGAGGTGGCCGGTGTCTCGTTGTGTGTGTGTGGGGGGGGGGGGAATCCGCGCTGCTTGGTGGTGGGCGGACCCTGTTTCGGGAAGGCTGGCTGCATTGGAGGGCGCCATCGTTCTTCGGGGCCGGTGTGGGCTGGAAACACTGCCAAAGCCAGCGTTGAAGTTTTTTTACTCCCGGGGCGATGGAGCGCGTCCCCGGGAGTGAGGAGCTACATCGGGGGCGAGGGAAAGAAGATTCGGGCTGGATTTCAGGCCCGTTCAAGAAGAGGAGCGCCGAGAAGAGGGCTGCTGGTGGAGAGGACATTGTGGGAGTGACGTGCGGGCATGCATGAGGCAGCGCCTCATGCACGAATCAGTGATGCGCGTTTTCGCGTTTAGGCCAAAGCCAGGGCCTAAATTTTGGGCCGGCTTCGGAGCTTTTTTATTTTGTGCTCCATTTTTATCCACGGACGTCGGAGACCGGAGCGAAGGACAGAGGTCGAGTGGGAGGAAAATCCTGAGAAAGATAAGGTTTGTTGACCCAAAATTTTAATTTAATTATTTTAAAATTGTGTAAGTGCGGTTTTAAATTTTTTAAAAATCAGGGATTTGTTTAATTTTTCTGTTTCCATATTCAGGTTCGGGGGATTTTTGTTGATTTTTCTGTCTGGTTAATTTTTGAATTTTGATATTTTTAAGGGGTCTTTTGGAGAAGGTTTGGTTTTAGGTGGTTATGAAAGGGTTAATTTTTTTAAATTCGACGGGGTAGATTCAGGGGGAGAGGAGTGAAATTTTGGGGTACATTTTAAAGAATTTTGGGATTTTTAAGGGGGAGATTTTGGGGGCAAATTAGGGCGGATGAGAAAAAAATGTTAGATTTAAATTTTAAAAACAGGGTTTAAAAAAAGGGATAATGTTTCGTACTTGGGAATGACTTTGGTGAAATTTGGGTAAATTGGGACTTTTAAATTTGGGTTTGAGTATTTTTCCCATTATTTCCTATGGGAAAAGTAAAAATAAATGGAGAATCAGTTGTGCTGCTCAGGATTCCGTGGGTCAGCGGAGGGAAGCGTTACCTTGGGAAGCACAACTGATTAGTTGAAGGGTCCCTGGAATTTTGGCCGCAGTTCCGTTGCTTAGGCAACGGGGCTGCGGACAGTTGGTCAGAGGAGCTGAAGACACCGAAGTGGGTGGATGTGTCTGGCTGAGTGTCTGAGGTTGAGGAAGAACATAAGAGTTAGTGGACACTGAATGGTGTGTTTGAGAAAGAAAATAAAAACTTTTTGAGTGCTGGTAAGGAAAGAGGGGAATTGTGCTGGAGGGGAGTGCTATAGGAAATATAATTACATTTTAAAGGGGTTTGAGTGGGGTTCATTGGGGCTGGGGTGAATTGGCTAAGGGGTGTAGTGTTGTTTGAGTGAGTGATGCTAGTGCTCCTCTAGTACAGGGAACAAATAAATAATAGAATAGGTCTAGTAGAATAGGGAAATTTATTTATTTTATTTTCAGAGAGCTATGTAGCCAAAGTGTAATCCTTTCTAATTGACACCCTGAGATTTTAAATGAAAATCCTTGTAGGGAGATAGGGTTTTCTCTCACTTTGAGTTGTTAAGATTAGGTTTAGGGTGAAGAGCCAGATGTCCGGACGCTGAGCGGAGTGAACAACTGGGCCCCAACGCAAGAAAGACTTCTGCGCTACAGAGAAGGACAGCGTTTAATAGCAGCTAAGTGACTTGAAACACAAACCAATCAAAACATATACACTTACCTGAGGTCCTGGGTTCTCTTGACGAAGGTGAAGCCTAGAAAATACAAAAGCAGCACAGAAAACAAATTCTGGTATAGTGAAAATAAAGAGAGTAAATTGATTGGATAAGAATATAGGTTAGAAAATAGAGTTTTAAGGAAAACATATACACTTATCTGATATTGTTGGTCTTAGTTGTTAATGTGTTGTTCTACGGAAGAAAGAAAATAAAATTAGTAGTGTTAGGGCTTTGGATAGTTAAATAAGCAAAACTTTGTTCTGAATACATTGATTATATTTTACTCCATTTTAAAGTGATTGATTATTGATAAATAAAATATTTGTGAATTTTTAATAAATAGTGTTTGGTGCCATTGAATTCGGGAAGTACCATCATTCTAAGTCCTAAATTAGTTTCATTTTCCTCTTCCGCCCTTAGAGGACGGAAGACGAGGATAGTGTTTCTACAACATCCCCGGTGTTTTGCAGTGAGTTCCTGAAACCAGGTCCAACTACAATCATCAGGTTGGGAATTCACGCAGTAATATCAGGAGCACCGGTGGTGCATGTTAGACAAGAGCTGTCAAAATTTAACAAGCAGCTCTTGCGAGCCGGAGCGAGCCGGCTCCAGCACACTACTGAGCAAGGGTTAGGACTGGTGTTAGACCTGCTTAGGCCCAGATCAGAAAATAAAGGAGGGCTCCCCTCCCCGATTCCTCCTCCTCTTTGCCTCCCCTCCAATTTCCCCCTGCCATTACTATCACACCAACAGACCCTCACCAAATACAGAACAAGGGATCACAAATTAGAAATAAAATATTTAGACAAAAATTGAAAAGGAACCCCAAGAAGTTAAACATAGCATTACTGCAACACTGGAGACATAAAACAGAGAAGCATTTCCTTTTCTATAGAACACAATACAAAGACATTTGCTATGCACATTTCCAAAAGCTAACATATTCCATTTAAAACATTCAAATAAAATGCTTTGTTTCTACCTTTGTTGTCTGGACATTTTATTTTTCCACTTTGCTGGTTCCAATGTCTCTTTTCTGCTTTCCTCTCTGTCGTCTGCTAATTCTTCTTCAAGTGGCTGCAGTCCATTTGTCTTTTTCCTCTCATCTGTCTGTTCCCTTACTATTCCTGCCTCTGACATATTGATCATTCCTTTGTAGCTCTTTTCTGCCTCTCTCTTACCCCTTCGCCTCCTTTTTATTTTTCAACTACCTATCAAATTTCCATCTTCTTCTTTCACCCACTAGCTCTCCCATTCCCCATCTTACTCCTCCCCATCTCTACTTTCTCTTTTATCTTTAATCTACTTCCCATTACCATATTTCTACCCTCTGTAATCACTATCTCTCATTCATTTCCTTGCCACCCCCTCCTCCCCTCTTGGCCTCTCCCACAGGGTTCCACCATTCCCATCGTCTTCCTTCCTCCACCCTTCTAACCAGCATCTGATCCCCTCCCCACCCCACCCCACCCTGGTAGCCTTATATTTTCCTGCGCCTTCTCTCTTCATTCCTGTCCTCTCCCCCATAGCCCAGCATTTTCCCCCCATCACCACCTACTGCGTACCTCTTCCTCCCTCTCATCCACCCCCATGTCTATCTCCCCCTCTCATTCACACTGTCCACCATCTCTCTCTCCCTCTCCTTTGTGTTCTGGGTCCAACATCTCCCTCCCCTTCCCATACAGCATCTCTACCTTCCTCCCCTCAACCATCATGTCCAACATTTCTCTCTCCCTCTTCCTTGTGTTCTGATCCAACATCTCTCTCCCCTTCCCATGCCGCATCACTCCATTCCTCCCCTCTACCATCATTTCTAACATTTCTCCCTTCCCTCCACTACTACTACTACTACTACTTAGCATTTCTATAGCGCTGCCAGGGTTACGCAGCACTGTACAAGTTTAAATATGGGGAAGGACAGTCCCTGCTCAAGAGAGCTTACAATCTAAAGGTAACAAACTATGTAGTAAGTGTAGGTATCATGAATGGGGAAGGTGGTTAGGCGCCAAAAGCAAGGGAGAAGAGATGGGCTTTGAGTAAGGACTTGAAAATGGTCAGGGAGGGGCATGGCGTATGGGCTCGGGAAGTCTGTTCCAGGCATAAGGTGAGGCGAGGCAGAAGGGGCGGAGTTAGCGGTGGTGGAGAAGGGTACAGATAGGAGTGATTTGTTCTGAGAGCGGAGGTTACGGGTGGGAACATACGGGGAGAGGAGGGTAGAGAGGTAATGGGGGGCTGCAGATTGAGTGCACTTGAAGGTCAATAGGAGAGCTTGAACTGTATACGGTAGCGGATTGGGAGCCAGTGAAGAGACTTGAGGAGAGGGTGATATGAGAGTATCGGTTCACGCGGTAGATAAGACGTGCGGCGGAATTTTGGACAGATTGAAGGGGGGATAGGTGGCTAAGCGGGAGGCCAGCGAGGAGAAGGTTGCAATAGTCAAGACGAGAGTAATGAGTGAGTGGACGAGGGTTCGGGTGGTCTGTTCAGAGAGAATGGGCGAATTTTGCTAATATTATAGAGGAAGAAGCGACAGGTCTTAGCTGTCTGCTGGATATGGGCAGAGAAGGAGAGGGAGAGAGTCAAAAATGACTCCGAGATTGCGGGCTGAAGAGACGGGGAGGATGAGGGCATTGTCAACAGAGACGGAAAGTGGGGGAAGAGGAGACAAGTCTTTGGGTGGAAAGACAAGGAGCTCAGTCTTTGCCATGTTCAGTTTCAGATGCCGGTTGGACATCCAGGCAGCGATGTCTGAAAGGCAAGCCGAAACTTTGGCCTGGGTTTCGACTGTGATGTCGGGAGTGGAGAGATAAAGCTGGGTGTCATCAGAATAGAGATGGTACTGGAAACCATGTGATGAGATCAGCGAGCCCAGGGAAGAGGTGTATATCGAGAAAGAAGCGGTCCAAGGACAGATCCTCGAGGAACCCCAACAGAGAGCAGGACGGGGGTGGAAGAAGAGCCATTAGAAAATACTCTGAAGGTGCGTTAGGAAAATACGAACAGAACCAGGAGAGGACGGAGCCCTGGAACCCAAATGAGGACAGTGTGTCGAGGACGGCCTGAGAGGAGAGGAAATCAAGGCAGCGGCTGTGGACAGCGCGTTCAAGTAATTTGGAGAGGAAGGGTAGGAGAGAGATGGGGCGGTATTTAGAGGGACAGGTGGGGTCAAGTGATGGTTTTTTGAGAAGTGGTGTGACTACAGCGTGCTTGAAGGTGTCAGGGACCATAGCAGTGGAGAGAGAGAGATTGAGGATGTGACAGATTGAGGGGTTAACTGTAGGAGAGATGTTGGTAAGCAGATTGGTGGGAATGGGATCAGAGGAACAGGTGGTGCACTTAGAGGAAGAAAGAAGGCGAGCAGTTTCCTCTTCGTGATCTCAGGGAAGGAGGAGAAGGAGGCCAGGTTAGGTTGGTTGAGGGAGTGGGTTAAGAAGTCACAGGGAGGAGAAGACCTGGAAGTGAATTCAAGGTTTATTTCTGCACTTTGTCGCGGAAGTAGTCGGCAAGTGTTTGAGGAGAGAGTGAGGGGGGTGGGAGCGGAGGGCACTTTAAGTAGGGAGTTGAGGGTGGCGAAGAGGCGACGAGGGTTGGAGCCAAGAGAATTGGTTAATTGAGAATAATATTCTTGTTTGGCAAGGAATAGGGAGGACTGGAAGGAGGATAGCATGAATTTGTAATGGGTGAAGTCTGACAGGGTGCGAGATTTCCTCCAGTCGTTCAGCAGATTGGGTGCAGGAGCGAAGGTAACGGATGCAAGGGTTTAACCAGGGCTGAGGATTAATGCGCTTAGTGGGGCGAGAGACAGATGGTGCTAGGGTATCCAGAGCAGTGGAGAGAATTTCATTGTAGGTAGAGATAGCCGTGTCGACAGATTCAGAAGACGAGATGGAAGGGAAGAGATTGGAGATGTGAGAGGATAGGGTAGGGGGGTCGGCAGCTTGGAGATTCCTGAAGGCAGTGGTTAAAGTTGGGCGAGGTTGTGGGGGTGGGTGATGAAGTGTGAGGGTGATAAGGTGATGATCTGAGATAGGAAGGACTGAGGTGCAGAAATTGGAAGGTAAGCAGGAAGAAGAGAACGAGGTCGAGACAATGGCCATTATGGTGAGTAGGGGTGGTAGGGCATAGTTGGAGGTTAAAGGAGGATGTCAGAGTGAGGAATTTAGAAGCGTAGGAGTTGGAAGGGTTTCAACGTGAATGTTAAAATCACCAAGAATGAGGGTTGGAGATGAGGGATCAAGACGGTGAGCCAAGCGTCGAAGTCAGTAAGGAATGAAGAGAGGGGCTTATCAGGGGGGCGGTAGATGACTGCAACTCTGAGTGGTGTCAGGTAGAATAGACGGATGGCATGAGTTTCGAAGGATGAGAAGCAGTGAGACTGTGGCAGGAGGAGGGGTTGGAAACTACAAGAGGGTGAGAGAAGAAACCCAACGCCTCCACCGCGTGCATCTGGGCGGGGAGTGTGGGAGAAAAGATATCCTCCATGGCATAGGGCTGCGATTGAGGCAGTGTCGTTAGGGGTTATCCAAGTTTCAGTTAAAGCGAGCAGTTGAAGGGAACGGGAGATGAATAAATCGTGGGTGAAGGAGAGTTTGTTGCATACTGAGTGGGCATTCCATAGGGCACACGAGAAGGGGAGGAAGCGGGGGGAGAAGGGGAATAGAGATGAGATTGGAGGCATTCTGGGATCGGTTACGTGGATATGGAGAGGAGAGGTGAGGGGGACCTGGATTGGGATTGACATCACCTGCGGAAAGTAGGAGAAGGAGTAAGAGTACGGAGGAGGGTGGGGGAGGAGGGTCGACGAAGATGACGAAGACGGGATGTGTTAAGGAGGAATGGGGATGGGTTAATGGTGGGGAGGAGATGTAGAAGGTTGAGAGCTAGGAATGATGAGGGGGCAGGAGAGCTGGGGAGGTGGTGGGGGGTGGGGGGAGGTAGGGTAGGGGAGTGATGAGCAGGACGGGAGGGGACAAGGGTGGGCAATGAGTTCCGGAGGTAGACAGTGGAAGGGGAGGGGGAAGAGGTTAGGAAGGGACAGGGCGATGAATAGAATGTGTATAGGGGCCATATATAGGGCTAAGGTGGATGCGGGTAGATGTGAAAGTGGCTAAGGTGATAGGAGTAGAGGAGGAGGCAGGAAGGCTAGGACTGGGCCAGCAGGCAACAGCTAAGGCATAGGGAGTGATAGTGTCTAGAGAAATTCAATCAGCAGCTAAGATAGAGTAAAGGAATTTGATCAACAGTTAAAGTAGGTATTCGATATGCATCAGAAGTCGAGGTAACAACTGGAGCAGGTAGCTGGAACAGGCAGGGAGAGGCTGAGCGAGCTGGATCAATCAACAGTTAAAGTAGGTATTCGATATGCATCAGAAGTCGATGCATATCGACTCCACCCCTATGCCCTATGCCCTCCACCCCTATGCCCACCATTTCTCCCTCCTCTCCACCCCTAGGCCAACCCATTCCTCCCCCTCTCACCACCTATCCCCTCTCTATACAGCATGTCTCCCTCCCCTCCACCTCCTATGCAGCCAAGACTTCTCCCTTCCTCACCCCTCCACCCCTTTGCTGCATCTCTCCCTTCTTCCCCGTGCAGCATCTTCCCCACCCACCATGCCTCATCTTTCCATCTTCCCTCCTCCCTGTGCAGCATCTTTCCTTCCATCTTCCCTCCCCCCTGTGCAGCTGCTGTCCCCGTCTTCCCTCCCCCGTGCAACATCTTTTCCCCATCATCCCTTCCCCCGTACAGCAACTTTCACCCCATCTTTCCTCAGCCTCCTTGCAGGCCCGCCCAGCAGCGATTCCGGTCGCAGGCTCGGCTCGCAGCGATTCCCACAAGCTGCCTGCCGGCTGCCGCTCAACAATCTCCTTGCAGCTACTAAGCGCTAACCCGGAAGCCTCTCCTCTGCAGAGGAGAGGCTTCCAGGTTTGCGCTTAGTAGCTGCAAGGAGATTGTTGTTGAGCGGCAGCCGGCAGGCAGCATGTGGGAATCGCTGCGAGCCGAAGCCGAGCCTGCGACCGGAATCGCAGTGCAGGAAGGAACACTGCAGCTGGGCGGGCCTGACCCCAAATTGAGTGGGCCGAGGCCCGCCCGGGCCCGCCTGTGGCTATGCCCCTGCTCTGAAGGATCAATTTGCTCCACTATCAGGGGCATTTTTCGAAAGAGAAGGGCGCCCATCTTCCGACAAAAATCGGGAGATGGGTGTCCTTCTCTTAGGGTTGCCCAAATTGGCATAATCAAAAGCTGATTTTGGGCATCCTCAACTGCAGTCTGTCACGAGGATGACCAAAGTTCCCGGGGGGGTGTTGGAAGCATAGCGAAGGAGGGAATGGGGCATGCTTAAGAGATGGGCGTCCTCGGCCGATAATGGAAAAAAGAAGGGCATCCCTGACGAGCATTTGGTCGACTTTTCTTGGTCCATTTTTTTTCACGACCAATCCTCAAAAAGGTGCCCAAACTGACCAGATGACCACTGGAAGGAATAGGGGGTGACCTCCCCTTACTCCCCCAGTGGTCACCAACCGCCTCCCACCCTAAAAAAAAGTTAAAAAATTTTTGCCAGCCTGTATGCCAGCCTCAAATGTCATACCCAGCTCCATGACAGCAGTATGCAGGTCCCTGGAGCTGTTTTTAGTGGATGCAGTGCACATCAGGCAGGCGGCCCCAGGCCCATTCCCCCCCCCCCCCCCCTACCTGTTACACTTGTGCTGGTAAATGTGAGCCCTTCAAAACCCACCTGAAACCTATTATACCCATATGTACATAAGCATCGCCATCCTGAGACAGACCAAGGGTCCATCGAGCCCAGCACCCTGTCACCGACAGCGGCCAAAAGAACAAGCAATTTGTCCGCTCATCCCAGAGATAGTGGATTATTCCCAAGCAGTGGCGTTCCAAGGGGGGGGGCGGTGGGTGCGGTCCGCCCTGGGTGCACGCCGCTGGGGGGGGTGCCGCGCGCGCCTGTCCTCCGTTGTTCCATGCTTCTTCTCTGCCTCGGAACAGTTCCTGTTCCGGGGCAGAGAAGAAGCATGGAACAACGGAGGACAGGCGCGCGCGGCACCCCCCCAGCGGCATGCATCCGGCGGGGGGGGGGTTCCTTCGCGGGGGTGTCCTTTCGCCGGGGGGGTCCGCACTGCACCCGGGGGGCGGGCGCATCAGCGATCCGCCCCGGATGCCAGCCCCCCGGAACGCCACTGTTCCCAAGTCTATTCAATAACATTCTATGGCCTTTTCCTCCAGGAAGCCGTCCAACCCTTTTTTGAAGTCCGCTAAGTTAACCGCCTTAACCACTTTTTCTGGTAACGAATTCCAGAGTACAACTACGTGTTAAGTGAAGAAAGATTTCCTCTGATTCGTTTTAAATTTACCACAATGCAAGTTCATTGCATGCCCCCTTGTTCTAGTATTTTTGGAAAGCGTGAACAGATGCCCCACATCGACCCGTTCCATTCCATTCATTATCTTATAGACCTCTATCATATCTCCCCTCAGCCGCCTCTTCTCCAAGCTGAAGAGCAGCAGCCTCTTCAGCCTTTCCTCATAGGGAGGTCGTACCATCCCCTGTATCATCTTTGTCGCCCTTCTCTGCACCTTTTCCAATTCCACTATATCTTTTTTGAGATGCGCGCGACCAGAACTGAGCACAATATTTGAGGTGCGGTCGCACCATGGAGCGATACAATGGCAGAATAATATCCTTATTTTTGTTTTCAATCTCTTTCCTAATGATATTCAATATTCTATTTGCTTTCCTAGCCACAGCAGCACAATGAGCAGAAGATTTCAACGCATCATCAACGATGACACCTAGATCCCTTTCTCGGTCCGTGACTCCTAATGCTGAACCTTGCATGACGTAGCTATAGTTTGGGTTCCTCTTTCTCACATGCATCACTCTGCACTTGTTCACATTAAATGTCATCTGCCATTTAGATGCCCAGTCTCGTAAGGTCCTCTTGTAGTTTTTCACAATCTTCCTGCGAGTTGACGACTTTGAACAACTTTATGTCATCAGCAAATTTGGTTACCTCACTAGTTACCCCATCTCAAGGTCATTTATGAATATGTTAAAAAGCAGAGGTCCCAGCACAGATCCCTGAGGGACCCCACTAACTACCCTTCTCCATTGCGAATATTGATCTTTTAATCCTACTCTCTGTTTCCTATCTTTCAACCAGTTTTTAATCCACAGTAAGACACTACCTCCGATCCCATGTCCCTCTAGTTACCTTTGAAGTCTTTCATGAGGGACTTTATCAAACGCCTTCTGAAAATCTAGATACACAATATCAACTGGCTGACCTTTGTCCACATGTCTGTTTACTCCTTCAAAGAAATGCAGCAGATTGGTGAGGCAAGACTTCCCTTCACTAAATCCATGTTGACTTTGCCCCATTAGTCCATGCTTTTGAATGTGCTCTGTAATTTTGTTCTTGATAATAGTCTCTACCATTTTGCCCGGCACCGATGTCAGACTCACCGGTTTATAATTTCCCGGATATCCTCTGGAACCTTTTTTAAATATCGGCGTTACATTGGCCACCCCCCAATCTTCCGGTACCACGCTTGATATTAAGGATAAATTACAAATCACTAACAGTAGCTCTGCCAGCTCATTTTTTAGTTCAGGACCCTGTGGTGAATACCATCCGGTCCAGGATATTTGCTACTCTTCAGTTTGCAGAATTGCTCCATTACGTCTTCTAGGTTTACAGATATTTCATTAAGTTTTTCCAACTCGTGAGCCTCGAATACCCTGTCCGGCACCGGTATCCCACCCAAATATTCCTCGGTGAAGACCAAAGCAAAGAACTCATTTAGTTTTTCTGCTATTTCTTTGTCTTCCTTGATCGCCACCCTTCACCCCTTAGGGCTATGGTAGTGGTGTACAGTTGTGGGGAGTGGGTTTTGGGAGATGTTGGGGGCTCAGCACCGAAGGTAAGGGAGCTATGCACCTGGGGGCAATTTTTGAAGTCCACTGCAGTGCCCCCTAGGGTGCCCGGTTGGTGTCCTGGCATGTGAGGGGGAACAGTGCACTACGAATGCTGGCTCCTCCCACGACCAAATGGCTTGGATTTGGTCATTTTTGAGATGGGCGTCCTCGGTTTCCATTATCACTGAAAACCAGGGACGACCATCTCTAAGGTCGCCCATCTCAACATTTAGGTCGACCATCTCTAAGGTCAACCTAAATTTTGAAATTTGGGTGTCCCCGACATATTATCAAAACAAAAGATGGACGCCCATCTTGTTTCAAAAATAGCGGTTTCCCCGCCCATTCGCCGGAACGGCGTCTCTGTTCGAAAATGCCCCTCTATCCAGCTCATTTTCGAAAGAGATCGCCGGCCATCTTCTGACACAAATCGGGAGATGGCGGCAATCTCTCAAGGCCAGCCAAATCGGCATAATCAAAAGCCAATTTTGGCCGGTTTCAACTGCAGTCCGTCGCGGAGCCTGCGAAATTTAAAGGGGGCGTATTGGCGGCGCACCTAGCCCTAGCCGCTTTAGCCTTTCCTCCTAGGGAAGTCGTCCAATCCCCTTTATCATTTTCATCGCCCTTCTCTGCACCTTTTCTAATTCCACTCTATCTTTTTTGAGATGCGGCGACCAGAATTGAACACAATATTTGAGGTGCGGTCGCACCGTGGAGCGATACAAAGGCTTAATAACATCCTCATTTTTATTTTCCATTCCTTTCCTAACAATACTTAACATTCTATTTGCTTTCTTAGCTGCAGCAACACACTGAGCAGAAGGTTTCAACGTATCATCAGCGATGACACCTAGATCCCTTTCTTGGTCCGTGACTCCTAACGTGGAACCTTGCATGACGTAGCTATAATTCGGGTTCCTCTTTCCCACATGTATCACTTTTGCACTGGCTTACATTAAATGTCATCTGCCATTTAGACGCTCAGAGGGGCATAATCGAACGTCACTGGCGAAATAGATTGCCGGCAATCTCTTTTGGCGGCAGCGCAAAAGCTGGCCGGAACTGTATTATCGAAAAAAATGGCCGGCCATTTTTTTTCCATAATACGGTTTAGCCCGGCCAAATGTCAGAGTTCGCCGGGTTTGAGATCGCCGGTTTTGTTTTTCAGCGATAATGGAAAAAAATGCCGGCCATCTCAAACTCGGCGAAATCCAAGGCATTTGGTCTTGGGAGGAGCTAGCATTTTTAGTGCACTGGTCCCCCTCACATGCCAGGGCACCCTAGGGGGCATTTCTAAAAATGTTTAAAAAATACAAAAAAAGCTCCATGTGCATAGCTCCCTTACCTTGGGTGCTGAGCCCCCCAAATCCTCCCCAAACCCACTCCCCACACCTCTACTCCATTACCATAGCCCTTATGGCCACTTACATGTTGGTACAGTGGGTTTTGGAGGGGGTTTGGAGGGTTCAACACTTAGCACCACAAGTGTAACAGGTAGGGGGGGGGGGATGGACCTGGGTCTGCCTGCCTGAAGTGCACTGTACCCATTAAAAACTGCTCCAGGGACTTGCATACTGCTGTCAGGGACCTGGGTATGACATTTGAGGCTGGCAAAAAAGTGCTTTATTTTTATTTTTTTCGTGTGGGAGGGGGTTGGTGACCACGGGGGGAGTATGGGGAGGTCATCCCCCATTCCCTCCAGTGGTCATCTGGTCAGTTGGGGCACCTTTTTGAGGCTTGGTCGTGAAAATAAAAGGACCAAGTAAACCCGGTGAAATACTGCTTAACACTGCTTTTTTTTTCCATTATCGGCGAAAGCCAGCCATCTGATAGCCACGCCCATGCCCGCCTATGTCCCTCCTTCGCTTTGCCAGCGACACGCCACTTTGAACTTTCACATGCGAGGCGACGGGAAAGCGGCGATGCTGTCAAAAAAGCAGCTTTCGATTATACCGATTTCGACGCTTTTCCGAGATCGCCGGCCATCTCCCGATTTATGTCGGAAGATGGCCAGAGATCACTTTCAAAAATAAGCCCGTCAGTCTCCCAGTCTCATAAGGACCTCTTGTAATGCTGTGGCAAGGACCAATGCCCACTTGCTCTTGCCCTTGCTGATACCTAAAACTAAAATGGTGCTGGCGACCTCTAGAGGTATTCCCTTGGCACTACCACTAGGGATCATGTTTTTATAAAAGGGCTTGCTTCCCTTACCCACAACCCCATCAACAGGGTTTGTTGGGGGGGAGGTCATATTCACTTCACCTCCACTACTAGGGGGGTTAGACAGACTGTGAAGTCACTCTGGGAGGAGGTCTTGTGGGAAGGGGAATCTTTAGATAGAAATTTGGTTTGGCGGAGTGCCTTATATCACTGATACTTTTGGCTGGTACTGACCCTTGAGAAATGTGGCCCTGAAGCGTTAGTCCTTTACCACGGGAGTTAACCTGCTGTGCAGAGGTAACGAGTGACTCCCATAGTAAATCAAGGTACTGTAAAGACTCACCTTTTGCTACTCCTTGATAATTCCCCCCCCCCCCCCCCTTTGTATCAGTCACAATCTCTGGAATCTCAGATGTATTAAAGACAGTATGGACAGAATAACTGCACTGTGGATGGGCCATTTCATTTGTTTCTGTTATCATCAACTATGTTACACTATTATGAACTGCACAATCATTTCAATGAAATTAATATGTCTCTTTAATTTAATGAAGACAAAGGATCCGTAAGATTATATTTAAAAGAAAAAGCCTATATTTCATGGTAAATGCAGATATCAGGAGCAGATATCCCTTAAGGCTGAACCTCTGAGCAGCAGGGCCCAACAGAGACCATATGATGTCCTCACAGGTGTTTCAGCTCAGCTAGAAATAGAGCCGTCACCTCACTGTAAGCATTATAATTTCACATTCTTTCCTCATTCTCCATGTGTATAAAGACACAGGTCTAATAACTTAATATTTTCTGCCTATCCTTCAAATATTCGATTTGATAGCTCTATCGAAAACTGTACATCATCCCTACAAAACCCAAGTATAACAACTGTAGTGAGAAGAGCGAGAATTATCATAGGAGAAGTTGTTTCAAAGAATTTAAAGATGGAAGCTGATCTGGTTCTGTTTGTGTTGATGCTCTGTGACATCCTGTGGAAGACGACTGAGTTTCAGTGCACGCTTAGAAATTACTTATCAAGAGAACTAAAACCAGGATACTATAGAGATGGGGACATCATGATTGGGGGACTCATAGCTTTGGAAATGTATTATTCATTTGGTCAACCATCCTTCACAACTGTTCCCTCATTTGATGGACAAGCCAAGTAAGTAGTATCATGGTTTAGCTCCTATCTCAGACAGGCTGGTAGTGTTCACTGCATGACCTGCACACTGCAAATGTGACCTGTGGACATTTTACTAGTTCTCTCAGATAAAGTATGAGTGTTTTCCTTTTGAAAGTTTCCCTGGGGGAAAAATTACCTCCTAAGACTTTCATATTTTTCTGTCTATATTTTTCCCCTTAAAATAATCATAGAAATACAGAACTAGATGTGCTGTCATCTCTCTCAAGACCTCATACCTTTCTGGCAGGTGCACACTTTCCTCTGTGCACACTTTCCAGTGTAGAGAGTGGGAAGTATTCAGACAGCCTTAAATCCTGAGTAAACAGATTGTGAACAGTGCATTCCCTAAGTGCGTTCTGATGCTGTTTTGTATTGAACTACATCAGATATTCACCAATCTCTCTATGAATGAAAAAATTCATATCTTATTTTTGAGGTTCACTCCTACTTAATTCCTTTGACATCCCCTTAACTCCTTAACACTGAGATTTTCATTCTTTTGAAAATAGTACTTGCTTGTACCTTTTTTTTGTTACATTTGTACCCCGCGCTTTCCCACTCATGGCAGGCTCAATGCGGCTTACATATTGTATACTACTACTACTACTTAGCATTTCTATAGCGCTGCCAGGGTTACGCAGCGCTGTACAAGTTTAACATGGGGAAGGACCATCCCTGCTCAAAAGAGCTTACAATCTAAAGGTTACAAACTATGTAGTCAGTGTAGGTATCATGAGTGGGGAAGGTGGTTATGTGCCAAAAGCAAGGGAGAAGAGATGGGCTTTGAGTAAGGACTTGAAGATGAGCAGGGAGGGCGCATGACGTATGGGCTCGGGAAGGCTGTTCCAGGCATATGGTGATGCAAGGCAGAAGGGGCGGAGTCTGGAGTTAGCGGTGGTGGAGAAGGGTACCGATAGGAGTGATTTGTCCTGAGAGTGGAGGTTACGGGTAGGAACATACGGGGAGAGGAGGGTAGAGAGGTAATGGGGGGCTGCAGATTGAGTGCATTTGAAGGTTAAAAGGAGAACCTTGAACTGTATATGGTAGCGGATCGGGAGCCAGTGAAGTGACTTGAGGAGAGGGGTGATAGGAGAGTATCGGCTCACGCAGTAGATAAGACGTGCGGCAGAATTTTGGACAGATTGAAGGGGGGATAGATGGTTAAGCAGGAGGCCAGCGAGGAGAAGGTTGCAATAGTCAAGACGAGAGGTAATGAGTGAGTGGACGAGGGTTCGGGTGGTCTGTTCAGAGAGGAATGGGCGAATTTTGCTAATATTATAGAGGAAGAAGCGACAGGTCTTAGCTGTCTGCTGGATATGGGCAGAGAAGGAGGGAGGAGTCAAAAATGACTCCGAGATTGCGGGCTGAAGAGACGGGGAGGATGAGGGCATTGTCAACAGAGACGGAAAGTGGGGGAAGAGGAGACAAGTCTTTGGGTGGAAAGACAAGGAGCTCAGTCTTTGCCATGTTCAGTTTCAGATGCCGGTTGGACATCCAGGCAGCGATGTCTGAAAGGCAGGCCGAAACTTTGGCCTGGGTTTCGACCGTGATGTCGGGAGTGGAGAGATAAAGCTGAGTGTCATCAGCATAGAGATGGTACTGGAAACCATGTGATGAGATCAGCAAGCCCAGGGAAGAGGTGTAGATCGAGAAAAGAAGCGGTCCAAGGACAGAACCTTGAGGAACCCCAACAGAGAGCGGAATGGGGGTGGAAGAAGAGCCATTAGAATATACTCTGAAGGTGTGTTGGGAAAGATACGAAGAGAACCAGGAGAGGACGGAGCCCTGGAACCCGAATGAGGACAGTGTGTCAAGAAGTAAATTATGATTGACGGTGTCAAAGGCAGCAGATAGGTCGAGGAGGATGAGGATGGAATAGTGACCTTTGGATTTGGCAAGGAACAAGTCATTACAGACTTTAGAGAGTGCTGTTTCTGTCGAGTGTAGTGGGCGAAAGCCGGATTGGAGCGGATCGAGGACGGCCTGAGAGGAGAGGAAATCAAGGCAGCGGCTGTGGACAGTGCGTTCAAGTAATTTGGATAGGAAGGGTAGAAGAGAGATGGGGCGGTAGTTGGAGGGACAGGTAGGGTCTAGTGATGGTTTTTTGAGAAGTGGTGTGACTACAGCGTGCTTGAAGTTGTCAGGGACAGTAGCAGTGGAGAGAGAGAGGTTGAGGATGTGACAGATTGAGGGGTTGACTGTAGGAGAGATGTTGTTAAGCAGATTGGTGGGAATGGGATCAGAGGAACAGGTGGTGCACTTAGAGGAAGAGAGAAGGCGAGCAGTTTCCTCTTCGGTGATCTCAGGGAAGGAGGAGAAGGAGAAGGAGGCCAGACTAGGTTGGTTGGGGAGTGGGTTAAGAAGTCACAGGGAGGAGAAGGCTTGGAAGTGAATTCAAGGTTTATCTTCTGCACCTTATCGCGGAAGTATACAGGTACTTATTTGTACCTGAGGCAATGGAGGGTTAAGTGACTTGCCCAGAGTCACAGGGAGCTGCCTGTGCCTGAAGTGGGAATCGAACTCAGTTCCTCAGTTCCCCAGGAACAAAGTCCACCACCCTGTTCTTTGTTCTTCAGATTATGCAACATTTTGGTCACTTGTCACCTTATAGATGTCTATTTGTGCATTTGGTCTCCAATACCTAAGGGTTGTCTTATTATAGACCTATACACACTGTCTTCAGTTTAACCCTCACAAAGGTGATTCCCTGTATGCAAATTTTGCTAGTCACTGAATTTCTTCTGTATTACATTTTGCTCCATTTTGTCTTCCATCAGTTCTCTGTTCCTCAACCTCTTATGTACTGGATAAGAAATCTCTACTCTGCTTTATCACTGAACTTCTGAGCATCGTAATTTCCTAAAACCTTAATCAATGAGCTTTTACTGATTCTAATTTCCAGGACACATCTAAATACCTCCTTACTGCAGTAGTTGGAATTCCCTTTTCATGTCTTTTAATGACATTACACATATTGTCTCTGTTTCAGCAGATTACTTATTGCCAGATAGTCAGCTGATCACACCTCATATTTCAATTAAGAACATAAGAATAGACAGACTGGGTCAGACCAATGATCCATCTAGCCCAATATCCTGCTTCTAGCAGTGACCAATTCAGGTACAAGTACTTGACAGAATCCCAAATAGTAGTAAGATTTAGAGTATGGCAAGTACCATTCTTAAGAATAGGAAAAAACAATGGTGAAGGTAGAGAGAGAGAGGAAAGAAATGTGATTATTTTGTGCTAAACCTGGAGTGTACACTTATTCATCTTGTTAGCAGACAAATATGTAACAAACTCCTTTTCTAATCCTAATCCTAACCCTATTTCACTCATGTTTATTATCAATGTCTCTGTTTCTGTACTTTTTAGTTTGATGCTAATTTCATATTATCTCTCATTTATTATCCTTGAAGCCCTGTATTTTTGTACTATTACAACTTCCTGGCCTTTGTATCTGTGGTGGAGGAGATTAACAACAGCTCGGAGCTCTTACCCAACCTCACACTGGGATTCCACATTTATAACCCTTACAACAATGTACTCTTTACATATATAGCTGCCATTAATATATTATCAGGAATGGACACTGGGATCCCAAATTATAGCTGTAAAACATCTGGACCACTGGTTGCTATAATTGAAGGTCTTCCAGCTGTGCATTCGAGCCAGTTTTCCAGCCTGTCCAGGATATACCACTACCCACAGGTAAGGGGATATCTTAATTTTATTTTGCACCTTAACCATCCAGCACCACCTCTCTGTCTCTCTCTCCCACCATCCAGTATTGTCTCATTTCTCCTCCCAATACAACCTCTATCTGATATTGCCTGTTTTTCTGCCTCTTTCCCTCCCATCCAGCAATGTCCCCTCTCTCCCTCTCCTTGCCACCACCACCACCACCTTCCTGCATTCCCCCATTTGTCTCCCTCTCCTCTCACCCTCTCACTCACTCACTTGGTCGCTCCTCTGCCAGACCCATTGCTTTCCCAGGTCTCCATGGCAGTGGCAGCACCAGCAAACTGAAGGAAGGCATGGAGGGCATTGCCCTGTGTATAAGTTATACCTTGGCAACTGCTGTTCCTTGGAATTTTGTGTGCCAGAAAAGGTTGTATGGCTGTTTATTTTAGCCTTTTGGCTTGGGATCAGTTAGAAGAATTCAGCTTTGTTTCCAGGAAGTTTAAGTTAAGCTAGGTGATACTTTAGTTTATTTCATTCAGGGAAATTAGTGAGTTGCTGTAAGAACGTGTAAACCAAAGTACTGCTCTGCACACCAGAACTACATGAAGTTACAAAAGCTCTGAAGTAACTTCCTGTTTCTGGAACCATCAATGGCACACACAGGGCAATGTCCCTGTGCTTGCCTTCTGTTTACTGATGCTGTTGCTGCCATGCTGACATCAGGAAGCAGTGGGCCAGTTGACCAATAAATGAATACGTAGGAGGGGGAAAGGGAGACTGATGAGTTGGTGATTGTTGGGAAAAGGGGGAGAAGGGCAGAAGATTTCAGCGTATTGTATACAATGACACCTAGGTCTTTTTCTTCAGAACTGACTCCAAAAGTGGAACCTAGAAGTACATAACATTAAATTTCATCTCCCATTTGGATGCCCAGCCTTCCAGTTTCTTAAGGTCTTCCTGCAATTTTTTACAATCCGCATGCATTTGGATAATTTTGAATAGTTTCATGTGATCTGCAAATTAAATCACCTCACTTGTTCAGATTTCCATATCATTTATAAATATGTTAAATAGCATTGGTCCCTTCAGCACTCTCCTATTTACCCTCCTCCATTGAGAAAAATGGGCATTTAACCATACTGTGTTTTCTGTACAATAGCTAATTCATAATCAATAGAAAGACACTGTCATCTATCCCATGACTCCTTAAATTTCTCAGGAGTCTCTCATGAGGTACTTTGACAAAACCTTTCTGAAAGTCTAGATACACTACATTAGTTGGTTCACCTTTATCGACATCTGTATTCTTACCATAAAAGAAATGAAGCAAATTGTTGAGGCAAGACCTCCTTTGGCTGAATCCATGCTGACTCTGTCCCATTAAACCATGCTTGTCTATGTGTTTTTGTAATTTTATTCTTTATAATAGTTTCCACTATTTTCCCCAGCATTGAAGTCAGGCATACTGGTATGTAATTTCCTGGGTCTTCTCTAAAACCATTTTTAAACATCGGTGTCACATTAGCCACCCTCCCGTTTTCAGTTACTATGGACAATTATAATGACATGTTGCAGATCACCAACAGCAGATCAGCAATTTCATGTTTGAGTTCTTTCATTACCCTGGGATCCAGTCCAGTTGATTTATCACTCTTTAATTTTTCAATTTGGCTCGGTACGTCTTCCCATTTCACTGAGATTTCTTTCAGTTCCTCCACATCACGACCCCTGGAACCATTTCTGATCCAGCTAGATCTCTTACGTCTTCTTTTGTAAAGACTAAAGATAGAAACAAAGAATTCATTCATTTTCTCTGCTATGGCCTTGTCCTCCCTGAGTGTTCCTTTTGCTCCTTCCTGATCTAATAGTCCCTTAGGTTCCCTCACATCTTTCTGCTTTTGATATTCTCTTTTAGCCTTCTTTATCAGTGCTTTGTATATGACTTGACAGTGATGATGTTGCTTCATATTTTCTTTATTCGTATCCTTTCTCCATTTTTTTAAGGATGTTCTTTTGGCTCTAATATTAATGACAGCATGGTTAAATATGTGGAATATATCTAGTCTGGGCTTCCGTGATGGTATTTTTAAACAACGCCCATGCCTGATTTAAAGTTTTAACCTTTGCAACCAATTCTTTCAGCTTCTTTTTAACCATTTTACTCATTTTGTCAAAGTTGCCCTTTTGAAAATTAAAAGCTGCTTCAGTAGATTTCCTTAGTGACTTCTGCTCTAAGAAGCAGTCATTTACTACAGCTAGAAATGTTACCTCCCTAGCACTCCTCAATGTAACATTTATCCAGTCAGTATTAGGATAATTGAAATCACCCATATAATGTTGCCCAATTTTCCATCTGTCTGTTCATTCATCCCTACCAGTATACTCCTTCCCTCATTTAGAATGGAATATCAATCCACAGAGATTCCATATTGCTGTTTCATGTAGAATGTTTATTTTGTTTGACTCAATTCCCTCTTTAACATGTAGCGCAACTCCTTAACAATTTTATCCACTCTGTCGTGATATAATTTGTACTCTGCTAACACAGTGTCCCATTGATTGTCCTCCTTCCACCAGCTCTCTGAGATGCTTATTATATCTACCTCTTTATTTAGAGCTATATACTCCAATTCTCCTATCTTATTTTTAAGACTTCTAGCATTTGTGCATAGACACTTCAAATTGTCTTTTTTCCTTGCATCTATAGGCTGCTTTGAAGTTAAAGGGGATAATTTACATCCTTTATTCTGTTCTCCCCTTGAAAACTCATGGCTTTCTTTCCCCATTATTGAAACCTTTATTGGGATTCCCTAAGTGTCCTGTTTCAATAGTATCTTTCATGGATTCTCTGCACTGAACCATGCGCTGTTTGGTGGCTGTCGGCTTCCCCTCCCCCATTTTAGTTTAAAAGATGCTCTATCACCTTTTTAAATGTTATCACCAGCAGCCTGGTTCCATCCCTGTTAAGGTGGAGCCCATCATTTTGGAACAGAACCCCCCCTCCCCAGAATGTTGGCCAATTCCTAACAAATCTAAATATCTCACCCTTGCACCATTGTCTGAATCATGCATTGATACTTTGGAGCTCTGCCTGCCTCTTGGATCCTGCATGTGGAAATGAAGACCATTTCTGAAAATGTTACCCTGGAGGTTCTGAACTTTAGCTTTCTACCTAATAAACTAAATTTGGCTTGCAGAATCTCCCTGTCACATTTTCCTGTGTCATTGGTACCCACATGTACCAAGACAGCTGGCTGCTCCCTAGCACTATCTAAAATTCTATGTAAGTGATGTATGAGGTCCACCACCTTTGCACCAGGCAGGCAAGTGAGCAGGGAATTCTCATGTCCACCAGTCACCCAACTATCTAATAATTGAATCACCAACTGCAACAGTTGTCTTATTCTTTCCCTACTGTTCAGAAGTTCCCAGAGACACATCCTCGGTGGGATAGGACATTGCATCCCTTGGTAGGCAGGTCTTGGCTACAGGATTACTTCCAACTTCACCAGGGTAATACTCTCCGTTTAGGAGATCTCCCTCCTCTAAGGCAGCACAGGGGCTGCCAGGTTTGAGTTGGGACTTCTCCACAATGTCTCTGTAGGTTTCATCTATGTACCTTCGTCTCTCTCAGCTCCTCTAAATCTGCTACTCTAGCCTCAGGAGAATGGATTTGTTCTCTGAGAGCTAGGAGCTCTTTGCATCAGGCACATAAATATCCTATCACCAACTGGGAGATAATCATACATGTGACACTCAATGCAAAAGACTGGATAGCATCCCTCTTGGTGCTGGACTGCTGTCTGAGTCTTAGTATTATTGAGTTATTTAAAATTGTTAAGATGTTGAGATATTAGACTAATATAAAGAGCGTTTAGATTATTTGGTATTTTGTATGATTTATTTACATAGTAAGTGAAGGCAGATAAAGACCCAAACGGTTTCCTAAAGGACAAGTCCATAAACCGCTACTAAACGGACTTGGAAAAATCCAAAATTCCAGGAATAACATGTATAGAATGTTTGTACGTTTGGGAAGCTTGCCAGGTGCCCTTGGCCTGGATTGGCCGCTGTCGTGGACAGGATGCTGGGCTCGATGGACCCTTGGTCTTTTCCCAGTATGGCATTACTTATGTACTTATGTACTTATGGTCCATCCAGTCTGCCCAACAGTCACAATCATTATCAATTCAAGACTAAATCAACAATGAACTGATATTTTGTACTTGATCATGGTCTTTCTTTGGTGTTGCTGGGACATAGACCGTAGAAGTCTGCCCGACTCTATTCTTATGTTCCAACTATGTGTTTGCTTCTCAGAAAGTAATGAAATTTAATTAAAACTCTCAAATGAAGGCTTCCCTCTTGTTATCCTAATTGGAATAATAGACTATAAATTAAGACTATAAATGAAGAGATGTGCTAGTTTTGGGTGGGATTTGTGGAGGGGGGCAGAAATGAAGACTGAACTAGGCCCTGTTGTGCCTTCTAGGCTGTGGCAGAAAGTTCTAGTTTTAAAACTATGGGGAAAGGGTTTTACATTATGGAAACTAGTTAATAAAGTTTGCTTTTTTAAATTCAAACTGTCTTTATCAATAAACCAACAATTTCTCTTTTATCCCCAATCTTTAAAGCACCAAACCACAGAAGTAAAATGTTCTCTCCAGACATCTGTCCTCCTCTCTCAGAACTTCTCAGGAAGTTAGAGTCCATTGGGCATCTCTCAATTGGAAGCAAGCCATGGGAGTGGCATGACATCTGCCGAGCTGTGACCTGCTTGCTGCTTCAGACTTGTGAGGCAAGCACTATCAATGCATCTGCTCTTCATAGGGGCAGAAAATCCCAAACTTCCACTGTATCAACCAGGGCTTCTATGTATTCCAATCATTGAATTTAGATAAGCTTGGACTTTGATGACATACCCTAGGAGTTTCCACACCTGAATATTACCCCGCATTGTATCTTGCGCTTTTTCCTACAATGTGCTCTTGATGAGCAATTGGTGTCAGTATAT
>NC_044033.1:321412664-321488145 GCF_901765095.1 Microcaecilia unicolor
TGTTTGAGTGAGTGATGCTAGTGCTCCTCTAGTACAGGGAACAAATAAATAATAGAATAGGTCTAGTAGAATAGGGAAATTTAATTTATTTTATTTTCAGAGAGCTATGTAGCCAAAGTGTAATCCTTTCTAATTGACACCCTGAGATTTTAAATGAAAATCCTTGTAGGGAGATAGGGTTTTCTCTCACTTTGAGTTGTTAAGATTAGGTTTAGGGTGAAGAGCCAGACGTCCGGACGCTGAGCGGAGTGAACAACTGGGCCCCAACGCAAGAAAGACTTCTGCGCTACAGAGAAGGACAGCGTTTAATAGCAGCTAAGTGACTTGAAACACAAACCAATCAAAACATATACACTTACCTGAGGTCCTGGGTTCTCTTGACGAAGGTGAAGCCTAGAAAATACAAAAGCAGCACAGAAAGAATCAAATTCTGGTATAGTGAAAATAAAGAGAGTAAATTGATTGGATAAGAATATATAGGTTAGAAAATAGAGTTTTAAGGAAAACATATAACTTATCTGATATTGTTGGTCTTAGTTGTTAATGTGTTGTTCTACGGAAGAAAGAAAATAAAATTAGTAGTGTTAGGGCTTTGGATAGTTAAATAAGCAAAACTTTGTTCTGAATACATTGATTATATATTTACTCCATTTTAAAGTGATTGATTATTGATAAATAAAATATTTGTGAATTATTTAATAAATAGTGTTTGGTGCCATTGAATTCGGGAAGTACCATCATTCTAAGTCCTAAATTAGTTTCATTTTCCTCTTCCGCCCTTAGAGGACGGAAGACGAGGATAGTGTTTCTACAACATCCCCGGTGTTTTGCAGTGAGTTCCTGAAACCAGGTCCAACTACAATCATCAGGTTGGGAATTCACGCAGTAATATCAGGAGCACCGGTGGTGCATGTTAGACAAGAGCTGTCAAAATTTAACAAGCAGCTCTTGCGAGCCGGAGCGAGCCGGCTCCAGCACACTACTGAGCAAGGGTTAGGACTGGTGTTAGACCTGCTTAGGCCCAGATCAGAAAATAAAGGAGGGCTCCCCTCCCCGATTCCTCCTCCTCTTTGCCTCCCCTCCAATTTCCCACCTGCCATTACTATCACACCAACAGACCCTCACCAAATACAGAACAAGGGATCACAAATTAGAAATAAAAATATTTAGACAAAAATTGAAAAGGAACCCCAAGAAGTTAAACATAGCATTACTGCAACACTGGAGACATAAAACAGAGAAGCATTTCCTTTTCTATAGAACACAATACAAAGACATTTGCTATGCACATTTCCAAAAGCTAACATATTCCATTTAAAACATTCAAAATAAAATGCTTTGTTTCTACCTTTGTTGTCTGGACATTTTATTTTTCCACTTTGCTGGTTCCAATGTCTCTTTTCTGCTTTCCTCTCTGTCGTCTGCTAATTCTTCTTCAAGTGGCTGCAGTCCATTTGTCTTTTCTCCTCTCATCTGTCTGTTCCCTTACTATTCCTGCCTCTGACATATTGATCATTCCTTTGTAGCTCTTTTCTGCCTCTCTCTTACCCTTCTTCGCCTCCTTTTTATTTTTCAACTACCTATCAAATTTCCATCTTCTTCTTTCACCCACTAGCTCTCCCATTCCCCATCTTACTCCTCCCCATCTCTACTTTCTCTTTTATCTTTAATCTACTTCCCATTACCATATTTCTACCCTCTGTAATCACTATCTCTCATTCATTTCCTTGCCACCCCCTCCTCCCCCTCTTGGCCTCTCCCACAGGGTTCCACCATTCCCATCGTCTTCCTTCCTCCACCCTTCTAACCAGCATCTGATCCCCTCCCCACCCCACCCCACCCTGGTAGCCTTATATTTTCCTGCGCCTTCTCTCTTCATTCCTGTCCTCTCCCCCATAGCCCAGCATTTTCCCCCCATCACCACCTACTGCGTACCTCTTCCTCCCCTCATCCACCCCCATGTCTATCTCCCCCTCTCATTCACACTGTCCACCATCTCTCTCTCCCTCTCCTTTGTGTTCTGGGTCCAACATCTCCCTCCCCTTCCCATACAGCATCTCTACCTTCCTCCCCTCAACCATCATGTCCAACATTTCTCTCTCCCTCTTCCTTGTGTTCTGATCCAACACTCTCTCCCCTTCCCATGCCGCATCACTCCATTCCTCCCCTCTACCATCATTTCTAACATTTCTCCCTTCCCTCCACTACTACTACTACTACTACTTAGCATTTCTATAGCGCTGCCAGGGTTACGCAGCACTGTACAAGTTTAAATATGGGGAAGGACAGTCCCTGCTCAAGAGAGCTTACAATCTAAAGGTAACAAACTATGTAGTAAGTGTAGGTATCATGAATGGGGAAGGTGGTTAGGCGCCAAAAGCAAGGGAGAAGAGATGGGCTTTGAGTAAGGACTTGAAAATGGTCAGGGAGGGCGCATGGCGTATGGGCTCGGGAAGTCTGTTCCAGGCATAAGGTGAGGCGAGGCAGAAGGGGCGGAGTTAGCGGTGGTGGAGAAGGGTACAGATAGGAGTGATTTGTTCTGAGAGCGGAGGTTACGGGTGGGAACATACGGGGAGAGGAGGGTAGAGAGGTAATGGGGGGCTGCAGATTGAGTGCACTTGAAGGTCAATAGGAGAAGCTTGAACTGTATACGGTAGCGGATTGGGAGCCAGTGAAGAGACTTGAGGAGAGGGGTGATATGAGAGTATCGGTTCACGCGGTAGATAAGACGTGCGGCGGAATTTTGGACAGATTGAAGGGGGGATAGGTGGCTAAGCGGGAGGCCAGCGAGGAGAAGGTTGCAATAGTCAAGACGAGAGGTAATGAGTGAGTGGACGAGGGTTCGGGTGGTCTGTTCAGAGAGGAATGGGCGAATTTTGCTAATATTATAGAGGAAGAAGCGACAGGTCTTAGCTGTCTGCTGGATATGGGCAGAGAAGGAGAGGGAGGAGTCAAAAATGACTCCGAGATTGCGGGCTGAAGAGACGGGGAGGATGAGGGCATTGTCAACAGAGACGGAAAGTGGGGGAAGAGGAGACAAGTCTTTGGGTGGAAAGACAAGGAGCTCAGTCTTTGCCATGTTCAGTTTCAGATGCCGGTTGGACATCCAGGCAGCGATGTCTGAAAGGCAAGCCGAAACTTTGGCCTGGGTTTCGACTGTGATGTCGGGAGTGGAGAGATAAAGCTGGGTGTCATCAGAATAGAGATGGTACTGGAAACCATGTGATGAGATCAGCGAGCCCAGGGAAGAGGTGTATATCGAGAAAAGAAGCGGTCCAAGGACAGATCCTCGAGGAACCCCAACAGAGAGCAGGACGGGGGTGGAAGAAGAGCCATTAGAAAATACTCTGAAGGTGCGTTAGGAAAAATACGAACAGAACCAGGAGAGGACGGAGCCCTGGAACCCAAATGAGGACAGTGTGTCGAGGACGGCCTGAGAGGAGAGGAAATCAAGGCAGCGGCTGTGGACAGCGCGTTCAAGTAATTTGGAGAGGAAGGGTAGGAGAGAGATGGGGCGGTATTTAGAGGGACAGGTGGGGTCAAGTGATGGTTTTTTTGAGAAGTGGTGTGACTACAGCGTGCTTGAAGGTGTCAGGGACCATAGCAGTGGAGAGAGAGAGATTGAGGATGTGACAGATTGAGGGGTTAACTGTAGGAGAGATGTTGGTAAGCAGATTGGTGGGAATGGGATCAGAGGAACAGGTGGTGCACTTAGAGGAAGAAAGAAGGCGAGCAGTTTCCTCTTCGGTGATCTCAGGGAAGGAGGAGAAGGAGGCCAGGTTAGGTTGGTTGAGGGAGTGGGTTAAGAAGTCACAGGGAGGAGAAGACCTGGAAGTGAATTCAAGGTTTATCTTCTGCACTTTGTCGCGGAAGTAGTCGGCAAGTGTTTGAGGAGAGAGTGAGGGGGGTGGGAGCGGAGGGCACTTTAAGTAGGGAGTTGAGGGTGGCGAAGAGGCGACGAGGGTTGGAGCCAAGAGAATTGGTTAATTGAGAATAATATTCTTGTTTGGCAAGGAATAGGGAGGACTGGAAGGAGGATAGCATGAATTTGTAATGGGTGAAGTCTGACAGGGTGCGAGATTTCCTCCAGAGTCGTTCAGCAGATTGGGTGCAGGAGCGAAGGTAACGGATGCAAGGGTTTAACCAGGGCTGAGGATTAATGCGCTTAGTGGGGCGAGAGACAGATGGTGCTAGGGTATCCAGAGCAGTGGAGAGATTTCATTGTAGGTAGAGATAGCCGTGTCGACAGATTCAGAAGACGAGATGGAAGGGAAGAGATTGGAGATGTGAGAGGATAGGGTAGGGGGGTCGGCAGCTTGGAGATTCCTGAAGGCAGTGGTTAAAGTTGGGCGAGGTTGTGGGGTGGGTGATGAAGTGTGAGGGTGATAAGGTGATGATCTGAGATAGGAAGGACTGAGGTGCAGAGATTGGAAGGTAAGCAGGAAGAGAAGAGAACGAGGTCGAGACAATGGCCATTATGGTGAGTAGGGTGGTAGGGCATAGTTGGAGGTTAAAGGAGGATGTCAGAGTGAGGAATTTAGAAGCGTAGGAGTTGGAAGGGTTGTCAACGTGAATGTTAAAATCACCAAGAATGAGGGTTGGAGATGAGGGATCAAGAAAGACGGTGAGCCAAGCGTCGAAGTCAGTAAGGAATGAAGAGAGGGGCTTATCAGGGGGGCGGTAGATGACTGCAACTCTGAGTGGTGTCAGGTAGAATAGACGGATGGCATGAGTTTCGAAGGATGAGAAGCAGTGAGACTGTGGCAGGAGGAGGGGTTGGAAACTACAAGAGGGTGAGAGAAGAAACCCAACGCCTCCACCGCGTGCATCTGGGCGGGGAGTGTGGGAGAAAAGATATCCTCCATGGCATAGGGCTGCGATTGAGGCAGTGTCGTTAGGGGTTATCCAAGTTTCAGTTAAAGCGAGCAGTTGAAGGGAACGGGAGATGAATAAATCGTGGGTGAAGGAGAGTTTGTTGCATACTGAGTGGGCATTCCATAGGGCACACGAGAAGGGGAGGGAAGCGGGGGGGGAGAAGGGGAATAGAGATGAGATTGGAGGCATTCTGGGATCGGTTACGTGGATATGGAGAGGAGAGGTGAGGGGGACCTGGATTGGGATTGACATCACCTGCGGAAAGTAGGAGAAGGAGTAAGAGAGTACGGAGGAGGGTGGGGGAGGAGGGTCGACGAAGATGACGAAGACGGGATGTGTTAAGGAGGAATGGGGATGGGTTAATGGTGGGAGGAGATGTAGAAGGTTGAGAGCTAGGAATGATGAGGGGCAGGAGAGCTGGGGAGGGTGGGGGGTGGGGGGAGGTAGGGTAGGGAGTGATGAGCAGGACGGGAGGGGACAAGGGTGGGCAATGAGTTCCGGAGGTAGACAGTGGAAGGGGAGGGGGAAGAGGTTAGGAAGGGACAGGGCGATGAATAGAATGTGTATAGGGGCCATATATAGGGCTAAGGTGGATGCGGGTAGATGTGAAAGTGGCTAAGGTGATAGGAGTAGAGGAGGCAGGAAGGCTAGGACTGGGCCAGCAGGCAACAGCTAAGGCATAGGGAGTGATAGTGTCTAGAGAAATTCAATCAGCAGCTAAGATAGAGTAAAGGAATTTGATCAACAGTTAAAGTAGGTATTCGATATGCATCAGAAGTCGAGGTAACAACTGGAGCAGGTAGCTGGAACAGGCAGGGAGAGGCTGAGCGAGCTGGATCAATCAACAGTTAAAGTAGGTATTCGATATGCATCAGAAGTCGATGCATATCGACTCCACCCCTATGCCCTATGCCCTCCACCCCTATGCCCACCATTTCTCCCTCCTCTCCACCCCTAGGCCAACCCATTCCTCCCCCTCTCACCACCTATCCCCTCTCTATACAGCATGTCTCCCTCCCCTCCACCTCCTATGCAGCCAAGACTTCTCCCTTCCTCACCCCTCCACCCCTTTGCTGCATCTCTCCCTTCTTCCCCGTGCAGCATCTTCCCCACCCACCATGCCTCATCTTTCCATCTTCCCTCCTCCCTGTGCAGCATCTTTCCTTCCATCTTCCCTCCCCCCTGTGCAGCTGCTGTCCCCGTCTTCCCTCCCCCGTGCAACATCTTTTCCCCATCATCCCTTCCCCCGTACAGCAACTTTCACCCCATCTTTCCTCAGCCTCCTTGCAGGCCCGCCCAGCAGCGATTCCGGTCGCAGGCTCGGCTCGCAGCGATTCCCACAAGCTGCCTGCCGGCTGCCGCTCAACAATCTCCTTGCAGCTACTAAGCGCTAACCCGGAAGCCTCTCCTCTGCAGAGGAGAGGCTTCCAGGTTTGCGCTTAGTAGCTGCAAGGAGATTGTTGTTGAGCGGCAGCCGGCAGGCAGCATGTGGGAATCGCTGCGAGCCGAAGCCGAGCCTGCGACCGGAATCGCAGTGCAGGAAGGAACACTGCAGCTGGGCGGGCCTGACCCCAAATTGAGTGGGCCGAGGCCCGCCCGGGCCCGCCTGTGGCTATGCCCCTGCTCTGAAGGATCAATTTGCTCCACTATCAGGGGCATTTTTCGAAAGAGAAGGGCGCCCATCTTCCGACAAAAATCGGGAGATGGTGTCCTTCTCTTAGGGTTGCCCAAATTGGCATAATCAAAAGCTGATTTTGGGCATCCTCAACTGCAGTCTGTCACGAGGATGACCAAAGTTCCCGGGGGGGTGTTGGAAGCATAGCGAAGGAGGGAATGGGGCATGCTTAAGAGATGGGCGTCCTCGGCCGATAATGGAAAAAAGAAGGGCATCCCTGACGAGCATTTGGTCGACTTTTCTTGGTCCATTTTTTTTCACGACCAATCCTCAAAAAGGTGCCCAAACTGACCAGATGACCACTGGAAGGAATAGGGGGTGACCTCCCCTTACTCCCCCAGTGGTCACCAACCGCCTCCCACCCTAAAAAAAAATGTTAAAAAAATTTTTGCCAGCCTGTATGCCAGCCTCAAATGTCATACCCAGCTCCATGACAGCAGTATGCAGGTCCCTGGAGCTGTTTTTAGTGGATGCAGTGCACATCAGGCAGGCGGCCCCAGGCCCATTCCCCCCCCCCCCCCCCTACCTGTTACACTTGTGCTGGTAAATGTGAGCCCTTCAAAACCCACCTGAAACCTATTATACCCATATGTACATAAGCATCGCCATCCTGAGACAGACCAAGGGTCCATCGAGCCCAGCACCCTGTCACCGACAGCGGCCAAAAGAACAAGCAATTTGTCCCGCTCATCCCAGAGATAGTGGATTATTCCCAAGCAGTGGCGTTCCAAGGGGGGGGGCGGTGGGTGCGGTCCGCCCTGGGTGCACGCCGCTGGGGGGGGCCGCGCGCGCCTGTCCTCCGTTGTTCCATGCTTCTTCTCTGCCTCGGAACAGTTCCTGTTCCGGGGCAGAGAAGAAGCATGGAACAACGGAGGACAGGCGCGCCGGCACCCCCCCAGCGGCATGCATCCGGCGGGGGGGGGGTTCCTTCGCGGGGGTGTCCTTTCGCCGGGGGGGTCCGCACTGCACCCGGGGGGCGGGCGCATCAGCGATCCGCCCCGATGCCAGCCCCCCGAACGCCCACTGTCCCAAGTCGATTCAATAACATTCTATGGCCTTTTCCTCCGGAAGCCGTCCAACCCTTTTTGAGTCCGCTAAGTTAACCGCCTTAACCACTTTTCTGGTAACGAATTCCAGAGTACACTACGTGTTAAGTGAAGAAAGATTTCCTCTGATTCCGTTTTAAATTTACCACAATGCAAGTTCATTGCATGCCCCTTGTTCTAGATATTTTTGGAAAGCGTGAACAGATGCCCCACATCGACCCTTCCATTCCATTCATTATCTTATAGACCTCTATCATAATCTCCCCTCAGCCGCCTCTTCTCCAAGCGGAAGAGCATCAGCCTCTTCAGCCTGTTCCTCATAGGGAGGTCGTAACCATCCCCTGTATCATCTTTGTCGCCCTTCTCTGCACCTTTTCCAATCCACTATATCTTTTTGAGATGCGCGCGACCAGAACTGAGCACAATATTTGAGGTGCTGGTCGCACCATGGAGCGTACAATGGCAGAATAATATCCTTATTTGTGTTTTCAATCTCTTTCCTAATGATATTCAATATTCTATTTGCTTTCCTAGCCACAGCAGCACAATGAGCAGAAGATTTCAACGCATCATCAACGATGACACCTAGATCCCTTTCTCGGTCCGTGACTCCTAATGCTGACCTTGCATGACGTAGCTATAGTTTGGGGTTCCTCGTTCTCACATGCATCACTCTGCACTTGTTCACATTAAATGTCATCCTGCCATTTAGATGCCCAGTCTCGTAAAGTCCTCTTGTAGTTTTTCACAATCTTCCTGCGAGTTGACGACTTTGAACAACTTTATGTCATCAGCAAATTTGGTTACCTCACTAGTTACCCCATCTCAAGGTCATTTATGAATATGTTAAAAAGCAGAGGTCCCAGCACAGATCCCTGAGGACCCCACTACTACCCTTCTCCATTGCGAATATTGATCTTTTAATCCTACTCTCTGTTTCCTATCTTTCAACCAGTTTTTAGAGCCAAAGTAAGACCTACCTCCCGATCCCATGTCCCTCTAGTTACCTTTGAAGTCTTTCATGAGGGACTTTATTCAAACGCCTTCTGAAAAATCTAGATACACAATATCAACTGGCTGACCTTTGTCACATGTCTGTTTAACTCCTTCAAAGAAAATGCAGCAGATTGGTGAGGCAAGACTTCCCTTCACTAAATCCATGTTGACTTTGCCCCATTAGTCCATAGCTTTTGAATGTGCTCTGTAATTTTGTTCTTGATAATAGTCTCATACCATTTTGCCCGGCCACCGATGTCAGACTCACCGGTTTTATAATTTCCCGGATATCCTCTGGAACCTTTTTAAAATATCGGCGTTACATTGGCCACCCCCCAATCTTCCGGTACCACGCTTGATATTAAGGATAAATTACAAATCACTAACAGTAGCCTCTGCCAGCTCATTTTTTAGTTCAGGACCCTGTGGTGAATACCATCCGGTCCAGGATATTTGCTACTCTTCAGTTGCAGAATTGCTCCATTACGTCTTCTAGGTTTACAGATATGTCATTAAGTTTTTCCAACTCGTGAGCCTCGAATACCCTGTCCGGCACCGGTATCCCCACCCAATATTCCTCGGTGGAAGACCAAAGCAAGAACTCATTTAGTTTTTTCTGCTATTTCTTTGTCTTCCCTTGATCGCCACCCTTCACCCCTTAGGGCTATGGTAGTGGTGTACAGTTGTGGGGAGTGGGTTTTGGGGAGATGTTGGGGGGCTCAGCACCGAAGGTAAGGGAGCTATGCACCTGGGGGCAATTTTTGAAGTCCACTGCAGTGCCCCCTAGGGTGCCCGGTTGGTGTCCTGGCATGTGAGGGGGAACAGTGCACTACGAATGCTGGCTCCTCCCACGACCAAATGGCTTGGATTTGGTCATTTTTGAGATGGGCGTCCTCGGTTTCCATTATCACTGAAAACCAGGGACGACCATCTCTAAGGTCGCCCATCTCAACATTTAGGTCGACCATCTCTAAGGTCAACCTAAATTTTGAAATTTGGGTGTCCCCGACATATTATCAAAACAAAAGATGGACGCCCATCTTGTTTCAAAAAATAGCGGTTTCCTCCCCGCCCATTCTCGCCGGAACGGCGTCTCTGTTCGAAAATGCCCCTCTATCCAGCTCATTTTCGAAAGAGATCGCCGGCCATCTTCTGACACAAATCGGGAGATGGCGGCAATCTCTCAAGGCCAGCCAAATCGGCATAATCAAAAGCCAATTTTGGCCGGTTTCAAACTGCAGTCCGTCGCGGAGCCTGCGAAATTTAAAAGGGGGGCGTATGGCGGCGCACCTAGCCCTAGCCGCTTTAGCCTTTCCTCCTAGGGAAGTCGTCCAATCCCCTTTAATCATTTTCATCGCCCTTCTCTGCACCTTTTCTAATTCCACTCTATCTTTTTTGAGATGCGGCGACCAGAATTGAACACAATATTTGAGGTGCGGTCGCACCGTGGAGCGATACAAAGGCTTAATAACATCCTCATTTTTATTTTCCATTCCTTTCCTAACAATACTTAACATTCTATTTGCTTTCTTAGCTGCAGCAACACACTGAGCAGAAGGTTTCAACGTATCATCAGCGATGACACCTAGATCCCTTTCTTGGTCCGTGACTCCTAACGTGGAACCTTGCATGACGTAGCTATAATTCGGGTTCCTCTTTCCCACATGTATCACTTTTGCACTGGCTTACATTAAATGTCATCTGCCATTTAGACTGCTCAGAGGGGCATAATCGAACGTCACCGGCGAAATAGATTGCCGGCAATCTCTTTTGGCGGCAGCGCAAAAGCTGGCCGGAACTGTATTATCGAAAAAAATGGCCGGCCATTTTTTTTCCATAATACGGTTTAGCCCGCCAAATGTCAGGAGTTCGCCGGGGTTTGAGATCGCCGGTTTTGTTTTTCAGCGATAATGGAAAAAAATGCCGGCCATCTCAAACCTCGGCGAAATCCAAGGGCATTTGGTCTTGGGAGGAGCTAGCATTTTTAGTGCACTGGTCCCCCTCACATGCCAGGGCACCCTAGGGGGCATTTCTAAAAATGTTAAAAAATACAAAAAAAGCTCCATGTGCATAGCTCCCTTACCTTGGGTGCTGAGCCCCCCAAATCCTCCCCAAACCCACTCCCCACACCTCTACTCCATTACCATAGCCCTTATGGCCACTTACATGTTGGTACAGTGGGTTTTGGAGGGGGTTTGGAGGGTTCAAACACTTAGCACCACAAGTGTAACAGGTAGGGGGGGGGGGGGGGATGGACCTGGGTCTGCCTGCCTGAAGTGCACTGTACCCATTAAAAACTGCTCCAGGGACTTGCATACTGCTGTCAGGGACCTGGGTATGACATTTGAGGCTGGCAAAAAAGTGCTTTATTTTTATTTTTTTCGTGTGGGAGGGGGTTGGTGACCACGGGGGGAGTATGGGGAGGTCATCCCCCATTCCCTCCAGTGGTCATCTGGTCAGTTGGGGCACCTTTTTGAGGCTTGGTCGTGAAAATAAAAGGACCAAGTAAACCCGGTGAAATACTGCTTAACACTGCTTTTTTTTTTCCATTATCGGCGAAAGCCAGCCATCTGATAGCCACGCCCATACCCGCCTATGTCCCTCCTTCGCTTTGCCAGCGACACGCCACTTTGAACTTTCACATGCGAGGCGACGGGAAAGCGGCGATGCTGTCAAAAAGCAGCTTTCGATTATACCGATTTCGACGCTTTTCCGAGATCGCCGGCCACTCTCCCGATTTATGTCGGAAGATGGCCAGAGATCACTTTCAAAAATAAGCCCGTCAGTCTCCCAGTCTTCATAAGGACCTCTTGTAATGCTGTGGCAAGGACCAATGCCCACTTGCTCTTGCCCTTGCTGATACCTAAAACTAAAATGGTGCTGGCGACCTCTAGAGGTATTCCCTTGGCACTACCACTAGGGATCATGTTTTTATAAAAGGGCTTGCTTCCCTTACCCACAACCCCATCAACAGGTTTGTGGGGGGGAGGTCATATTCACTTCACCTCCACTACTAGGGGGGTTAGACAGACTGTGAAGTCACTCTGGGAGGAGGTCTTGTGGAAGGGGAATCTTTAGATAGAAATTTGGTTGGCGGAGTGCCTTATATCACTGATACTTTGGCTGGTACTGACCCTTGAGAAATGTGGCCCTGAAGCGTTAGTCCTTTACCACGGGAGTTAACCTGCTGTGCAGAGGTAACGAGTGACTCCCATAGTAAATCAAGGTACTGTAAAGACTCACCTTTTGCTACTCCTTGATAATTCCCCCCCCCCCCCCCTTTGTATCAGTCACAATCTCTGGAATCTCAGATGTATTAAGACAGTATGGACAGATAACTGCACTGTGGATGGGCCATTTCATTTGTTTTCTGTTATCATCAACTATGTTACACTATTATGAACTGCACAATCATTTCAATGAAATTAATATGTCTCTTTAATTTAATGAAGACAAAGGAATCCGTAAGATTATATTTAAAAGAAAAAGCCTATATTTCATGGTAAATGCAGATATCAGAGGCAGATATCCCTTAAGGCTGAACCTCTGAGCAGCAGGGCCCAACAGAGACCATATGAATTGTCCTCCACAGGTGTTTCAGCTCAGCTAGAAATAGAGCCGTCACCTCACTGTAAGCAGTATAATTTTCACATTCTTTCCTCATTCTCCATGTGTATAAAGACACAGTCTAATTAATACTTAATATTTTCTGCCTATCCTTCAAATATTCGATTGATAGCTCTATCGAAAACTGTACATCATCCCTACAAAACCCAAGTATAACAACTGTAGTGAGAAGAGCGAGATTATCATAGGAGAAGTTGTTTCAAAGAATTTAAAGATGGAAGCTGATCTGGTTCTGTTTGTGTTGATGCTCTGTGACATCCTGTGGAAGACGACTGAGTTTCAGTGCAACGCTTAGAAATTACTTATCAAGAGAACTAAAACCAGGATACTATAGAGATGGGGACATCATGATTGGGGGACTCATAGCTTTGGAAATGTATTATTCATTTTGGGTCAACCATCCTTCACAACTGTTCCCTCATTTGATGGACAAGCCAAGTAAGTAGTATCATGGTTTAGCTCCTATCTCAGACAGGCTGGTAGTGTTCACTGCATGACCTGCACACTGCAAATGTGACCTGTGGACATTTTACTAGTTCTCTCAGATAAAGTATGAAGTGTTTTCCTTTTGAAAGTTTCCCTGGGGGAAAAATTACCTCCTAAGACTTTCATATTTTTCTGTCTATATTTTTCCCCTTAAAATAAATCATAGAAATACAGAACTAGATGTGCTGTCATCTCTCTCAAGACCTCATACCTTTCTGGCAGGTGCACACTTTCCTCTGTGCACACTTTCCAGTGTAGAGAGTGGGAAGTATTCAGACAGCCTTAAATCCTGAGTAAACAGATTGTGAACAGTGCATTCCCTAAGTGCGTTCTGATGCTGTTTTGTATTGAACTACTCAGATATTCACCATCTCTCTATGAATGAAAAAATTCATATCTTATTTTGAGGTTCACTCCTACTTAATTCCTTTGACATCCCCTTAACTCCTTAACACTGAGATTTTCATTCTTTTGAAAATAGTACTTGCTTGTACCTTTTTTTTGTTACATTTGTACCCCGCGCTTTCCCACTCATGGCAGGCTCAATGCGGCTTACATATTGTATACTACTACTACTACTTAGCATTTCTATAGCGCTGCCAGGGTTACGCAGCGCTGTACAAGTTTAACATGGGGAAGGACCATCCCTGCTCAAAAGAGCTTACAATCTAAAGGTTACAAACTATGTAGTCAGTGTAGGTATCATGAGTGGGGAAGGTGGTTATGTGCCAAAAGCAAGGGAGAAGAGATGGGCTTTGAGTAAGGACTTGAAGATGAGCAGGGAGGGCGCATGACGTATGGGCTCGGGAAGGCTGTTCCAGGCATATGGTGGATGCAAGGCAGAAGGGGGCGGAGTCTGGAGTTAGCGGTGGTGGAGAAGGGTACCGATAGGAAGTGATTTGTCCTGAGAGTGGAGGTTACGGGTAGGAACATACGGGGAGAGGAGGTAGAGAGGTAATGGGGGCTGCAGATTGAGTGCATTGTAAGGTTAAAAGGAGAACCTTGAACTGTATATGGTAGCGGATCGGGAGCCAGTGAAGTGACTTGAGGAGAGGGGTGATAGGAGAGTATCGGCTCACGCAGTAGATAAGACGTGCGGCAGAATTTTGGACAGATTGAAGGGGGGGATAGATGGTTAAGCAGGAGGCCAGCGAGGAGAGGTTGCAATAGTCAAGACGAGAGGGTAATGAGTGAGTGGACGAGGGTTCGGGTGGTCTGTTCAGAGAGGAATGGGCGAATTTTGCTAATATTAGAGGAAGAAGCGACAGGTCTAGCTGTCTGCTGGATATGGGCAGAGAAGGAGAGGGAGGAGTCCAAAAATGACTCCGAGATTGCGGGCTGAAGAGACGGGGAGGATGAGGGCATTGTCAACAGAGACGGAAAGTGGGGGAAGAGAGACAAGTCTTTGGGTGGAAAGACAAGGAGCTCAGTCTTTGCCATGTTCAGTTTCAGATGCCGGTTGGACATCCAGGCAGCGATGTCTGAAAGGCAGGCCGAAACTTTGGCCTGGGTTTCGACCGTGATGTCGGGAGTGGAGAGATAAAGCTGAGTGTCATCAGCATAGAGATGGTACTGGAAACCATGTGATGAGATCAGCAAGCCCAGGGAAGAGGTGTAGATCGAGAAAAGAAGCGGTCCAAGGACAGAACCTTGAGGAACCCCAACAGAGAGCGGAATGGGGTGGAAGAAGAGCCATTAGAATATACTCTGAAGGTGTGTTGGGAAAGATACGAAGAGACCAGGAGAGGACGGAGCCCTGGAACCCGAATGAGGACAGTGGTGTCAAGAAGTAAATTATGATTGACGGTGTCAAAGGCAGCAGATAGGTCGAGGAGGATGAGGATGGAATAGTGACCTTTGGATTTGGCAAGGAACAAGTCATTACAGACTTTAGAGAGTGCTGTTTCTGTCGAGTGTAGTGGGCGAAAGCCGGATTGGAGCGGATCGAGGACGGCCTGAGAGGAGAGGAAATCAAGGCAGCGTCTGTGGACAGTGCGTTCAAGTAATTGGATAGGAAGGGTAGAAGAGAGATGGGGCGGTAGTTGGAGGGACAGTTAGGGTCTAGTGATGGTTTTTTGAGAAGTGGTGTGACTACAGCGTGCTTGAAGTTGTCAGGGACAGTAGCAGTGGAGAGAGAGAGGTTGAGGATGTGACAGATTGAGGGGTTGACTGGAGGAGAGATGTTGTTAAGCAGATTGGTGGGAATGGGATCAGAGGAACAGGTGGTGCACTTAGAGGAAGAGAGAAGGCGAGCAGTTTCCTCTTCGGTGATCTCAGGGAAGGAGGAGAAGGAGAAGGAGGCCAGACTAGGTTGGTTGGGGAGTGGGTTAAGAAGTCACAGGGAGGAGAAGGCTTGGAAGTGAATTCAAGGTTTATCTTCTGCACCTTATCGCGGAAGTATACAGGTACTTATTTGTACCTGAGGCAATGGAGGGTTAAGTGACTTGCCCAGAGTCACAGGGAGCTGCCTGTGCCTGAAGTGGGAATCGAACTCAGTTCCTCAGTTCCCCAGGAACAAAGTCCACCACCCTGTTCTTTGTTCTTCAGATTATGCAACATTTTGGTCACTTGTCACCTTATAGATGTCTATTTGTGCATTTGGTCTCCAATACCTAAGGGTTGTCTTATTATAGACCTATACACACTGTCTTCAGTTTAACCCTCACAAAGGTGATTCCCTGTATGCAAATTTTGCTAGTCACTGAATTTCTTCTGTATTACATTTTGCTCCATTTTGTCTTCCATCAGTTCTCTGTTCCTCAACCTCTTATGTACTGGATGATAAGAAATCTCTACTCTGCTTTATCACTGAACTTCTGAGCATCGTAATTTCCTAAAACCTTAATCAATGAGCTTTACTGATTCTAATTTCCAGGACACATCTAAATACCTCCTTACTGCAGTAGTTGGAATTCCCTTTTCATGTCTTTTAATGACATTACACATATTGTCTCTGTTTCAGCAGATTACTTATTGCCAGATAGTCAGCTGATCACACCTCATATTTCAATTAAGAACATAAGAATAGACAGACTGGGTCAGACCAATGATCCATCTAGCCCAATATCCTGCTTCTAGCAGTGACCAATTCAGGTACAAGTACTTGACAGAATCCCAAATAGTAGTAAGATTTAGAGTATGGCAAGTACCATTCTTAAGAATAGGAAAAAACAATGGTGAAGGTAGAGAGAGAGAGGAAAGAAATGTGATTATTTTGTGCTAACCTGGAGTGTACACTTATTCATCTTGTTAGCAGACAAATATGTAACAAACTCCTTTTCTAATCCTAATCCTAACCCTATTTCACTCATGTTTATTATCAATGTCTCTGTTTCTGTACTTTTTAGTTTGATGCTAATTTCATATTATCTCTCATTTATTATCCTTGAAGCCCTGTATTTTTGTACTATTACAACTTCCTGGCCTTTGTATCTGTGGTGGAGGAGATTAACAACAGCTCGGAGCTCTTACCCAACCTCACACTGGGATTCCACATTTATAACCCTTACAACAATGTACTCTTTACATATATAGCTGCCATTATATATTATCAGGAATGGACACTGGGATCCCAAATTATAGCTGTAAAACATCTGGACCACTGGTTGCTATAATTGAAGGTCTTCCAGCTGTGCATTCGAGCCAGTTTTCCAGCCTGTCCAGGATATACCACTACCCACAGGTAAGGGGATATCTTAATTTTATTTTGCACCTTAACCATCCAGCACCACCTCTCTGTCTCTCTCTCCCACCATCCAGTATTGTCTCATTTCTCCTCCCAATACAACCTCTATCTGATATTGCCTGTTTTTCTGCCTCTTTCCCTCCCATCCAGCAATGTCCCCTCTCTCCCTCTCCTTGCCACCACCACCACCACCTTCCTGCATTCCCCCATTTGTCTCCCTCTCCTCTCACCCTCTCACTCACTCACTTGGTCGCTCCTCTGCCAGACCCATTGCTTTCCCAGGTCTCCATGGCAGTGGCAGCACCAGCAAACTGAAGGAAGGCATGGAGGGCATTGCCCTGTGTATAAGTTATACCTTGGCAACTGCTGTTCCTTGGAATTTTGTGTGCCAGAAAAGGTTGTATGGCTGTTTATTTATTAGCCTTTTGGCTTGGGATCAGTTAGAAGAATTCAGCTTTGTTTCCAGGAAGTTTAAGTTAAGCTAGGTGATACTTTAGTTTATTTCATTCAGGGAAATTAGTGAGTTGCTGTAAGAACGTGTAAACCAAAGTACTGCTCTGCACACCAGAACTACATGAAGTTACAAAAGCTCTGAAGTAACTTCCTGTTTCTGGAACCATCAATGGCACACACAGGGCAATGTCCCTGTGCTTGCCTTCTGTTTACTGATGCTGTTGCTGCCATGCTGACATCAGGAAGCAGTGGGCCAGTTGACCAATAAATGAATACGTAGGAGGGGGAAAGGGAGACTGATGAGTTGGTGATTGTTGGGAAAAGGGGGAGAAGGGCAGAAGATTTCAGCGTATTGTATACAATGACACCTAGGTCTTTTTCTTCAGAACTGACTCCAAAAGTGGAACCTAGAAGTACATAACATTAAATTTCATCTCCCATTTGGATGCCCAGCCTTCCAGTTTCTTAAGGTCTTCCTGCAATTTTTACAATCCGCATGCATTTGGATAATTTTGAATAGTTTTCATGTGATCTGCAAATTAAATCACCTCACTTGTTCAGATTTCCATATCATTTATAAATATGTTAAATAGCATTGGTCCCTTCAGCACTCTCCTATTTACCCTCCTCCATTGAGAAAAATGGGCATTTAACCATACTGTGTTTTCTGTACAATAGCTAATTCATAATCAATAGAAAGACACTGTCATCTATCCCATGACTCCTTAAATTTCTCAGGAGTCTCTCATGAGGTACTTTGACAAAACCTTTCTGAAAGTCTAGATACACTACATTAGTTGGTTCACCTTTATCGACATCTGTATTCTTACCATAAAAGAAATGAAGCAAATTGTTGAGGCAAGACCTCCTTTGGCTGAATCCATGCTGACTCTGTCCCATTAAACCATGCTTGTCTATGTGTTTTTGTAATTTTATTCTTTATAATAGTTTCCACTATTTTCCCCAGCATTGAAGTCAGGCATACTGGTATGTAATTTCCTGGGTCTTCTCTAAAACCATTTTTAAACATCGGTGTCACATTAGCCACCCTCCCGTTTTCAGTTACTATGGACAATATAATGACATGTTGCAGATCACCAACAGCAGATCAGCAATTTCATGTTTGAGTTCTTTCATTACCCTGGGATCCAGTCCAGTTGATTTATCACTCTTTAATTTTTCAATTTGGCTCGGTACGTCTTCCCATTTCACTGAGATTTCTTTCAGTTCCTCCACATCACGACCCCTGGAACCATTTCTGATCCAGCTAGATCTCTTACGTCTTCTTTTGTAAAGACTAAAGATAGAAACAAAGAATTCATTCATTTTCTCTGCTATGGCCTTGTCCTCCCTGAGTGTTCCTTTTGCTCCTTCCTGATCTAATAGTCCCTTAGGTTCCCTCACATCTTTCTGCTTTTGATATTCTCTTTTAGCCTTCTTTATCAGTGCTTTGTATATGACTTGACAGTGATGATGTTGCTTCATATTTTCTTTATTCGTATCCTTTCTCCATTTTTTAAGGATGTTCTTTTGGCTCTAATATTAATGACAGCATGGTTAAATATGTGGAATATATCTAGTCTGGGCTTCCGTGATGGTATTTTTAAACAACGCCCATGCCTGATTTAAAGTTTTAAACCTTTGCAACCAATTCTTTCAGCTTCTTTTTAACCATTTTACTCATTTTGTCAAAGTTGCCCTTTTGAAAATTAAAAGCTGCTTCAGTAGATTTCCTTAGTGACTTCTGCTCTAAGAAGCAGTCATTTACTACAGCTAGAAATGTTACCTCCCTAGCACTCCTCAATGTAACATTTATCCAGTCAGTATTAGGATAATTGAAATCACCCATATAATGTTGCCCAATTTTCCATCTGTCTGTTCATTCATCCCTACCAGTATACTCCTTCCCTCATTTAGAATGGAATATCAATCCACAGAGATTCCATATTGCTGTTTCATGTAGAATGTTTATTTTGTTTGACTCAATTCCCTCTTTAACATGTAGCGCAACTCCTTAACAATTTTATCCACTCTGTCGTGATATAATTTGTACTCTGCTAACACAGTGTCCCATTGATTGTCCTCCTTCCACCAGCTCTCTGAGATGCTTATTATATCTACCTCTTTATTTAGAGCTATATACTCCAATTCTCCTATCTTATTTTAAGACTTCTAGCATTTGTGCATAGACACTTCAAATTGTCTTTTTTCCTTGCATCTATAGGCTGCTTTGAAGTTAAAGGGGATAATTTACATCCTTTATTCTGTTCTCCCCTTGAAAACTCATGGCTTTCTTTCCCCATTATTGAAACCTTTATTGGGATTCCCTAAGTGTCCTGTTTCAATAGTATCTTTCATGGATTCTCTGCACTGAACCATGCGCTGTTTGGTGGCTGTCGGCTTCCCCTCCCCCATTTTAGTTTAAAAGATGCTCTATCACCTTTTTAAATGTTATCACCAGCAGCCTGGTTCCATCCCTGTTAAGGTGGAGCCCATCATTTTGGAACAGAACCCCCCCTCCCCAGAATGTTGGCCAATTCCTAACAAATCTAAATATCTCACCCTTGCACCATTGTCTGAATCATGCATTGATACTTTGGAGCTCTGCCTGCCTCTTGGATCCTGCATGTGGAAATGAAGACCATTTCTGAAAATGTTACCCTGGAGGTTCTGAACTTTAGCTTTCTACCTAATAAACTAAATTTGGCTTGCAGAATCTCCCTGTCACATTTTCCTGTGTCATTGGTACCCACATGTACCAAGACAGCTGGCTGCTCCCTAGCACTATCTAAAATTCTATGTAAGTGATGTATGAGGTCCACCACCTTTGCACCAGGCAGGCAAGTGAGCAGGGAATTCTCATGTCCACCAGTCACCCAACTATCTAATAATTGAATCACCAACTGCAACAGTTGTCTTATTCTTTCCCTACTGTTCAGAAGTTCCCAGAGACACATCCTCGGTGGGATAGGACATTGCATCCCTTGGTAGGCAGGTCTTGGCTACAGGATTACTTCCAACTTCACCAGGGTAATACTCTCCGTTTAGGAGATCTCCCTCCTCTAAGGCAGCACAGGGGCTGCCAGGTTTGAGTTGGGACTTCTCCACAATGTCTCTGTAGGTTTCATCTATGTACCTTCGTCTCTCTCAGCTCCTCTAAATCTGCTACTCTAGCCTCAGGAGAATGGATTTGTTCTCTGAGAGCTAGGAGCTCTTTGCATCAGGCACATAAATATATCCTATCACCAACTGGGAGATAATCATACATGTGACACTCAATGCAAAAGACTGGATAGCATCCCTCTTGGTGCTGGACTGCTGTCTGAGTCTTAGTATTATTGAGTTATTTAATAATTTAAAACTTGTTAAGATGTTGAGATATTAGACTAATATAAAGAGCGTTTAGATTATTTGGTATTTTGTATGATTTATTTACATAGTAAGTGAAGGCAGATAAAGACCCAAACGGTTTCCTAAAGGACAAGTCCATAAACCGCTACTAAACGGACTTGGAAAAATCCAAAATTCCAGGAATAACATGTATAGAATGTTTGTACGTTTGGGAAGCTTGCCAGGTGCCCTTGGCCTGGATTGGCCGCTGTCGTGGACAGGATGCTGGGCTCGATGGACCCTTGGTCTTTTCCCAGTATGGCATTACTTATGTACTTATGTACTTATGGTCCATCCAGTCTGCCCAACAGTCACAATCATTATCAATTCAAGACTAAATCAACAATGAACTGATATTTTGTACTTGATCATGGTCTTTCTTTGGTGTTGCTGGGACATAGACCGTAGAAGTCTGCCCGACTCTATTCTTATGTTCCAACTATGTGTTTGCTTCTCAGAAAGTAATGAAATTTAATTAAAACTCTCAAATGAAGGCTTCCCTCTTGTTATCCTAATTGGAATAATAGACTATAAATTAAGACTATAAATGAAGAGATGTGCTAGTTTTGGGTGGGATTTGTGGAGGGGGGCAGAAATGAAGACTGAACTAGGCCCTGTTGTGCCTTCTAGGCTGTGGCAGAAAGTTCTAGTTTTAAAACTATGGGGAAAAGGGTTTTACATTATGGAAACTAGTTAATAAAGTTTGCTTTTTTAAATTCAAACTGTCTTTATCAATAAACCAACAATTTCTCTTTTATCCCCAATCTTTAAAGCACCAAACCACAGAAGTAAAATAATGTTCTCTCCAGACATCTGTCCTCCTCTCTCAGAACTTCTCAGGAAGTTAGAGTCCATTGGGCATCTCTCAATTGGAAGCAAGCCATGGGAGTGGCATGACATCTGCCGAGCTGTGACCTGCTTGCTGCTTCAGACTTGTGAGGCAAGCACTATCAATGCATCTGCTCTTCATAGGGGCAGAAAATCCCAAACTTCCACTGTATCAACCAGGGCTTCTATGTATTCCAATCATTGAATTTAGATAAGCTTGGACTTTGATGACATACCCTAGGAGTTTCCACACCTGAATATTACCCAGCATTGTATCTTGCGCTTTTTCCTACAATGTGCTCTTGATGAGCAATTGGTGTCAGTATATTTCCTGATAAGATCTGATACCTCCTCCACCTTGTCAACAAAAAGTTTATCTCAGCAAGGTACGTCCACTAACGTCTTGAACCACTGGTTCCAGGTCAGAGACATGCAACCATGAGAGTCTATGGATCCTCACACCAATAGCAGAGAGTCTGGATGCAATATCAAAGATGTTATAAGTCCCGCTGGCCATATATATCCTGCACTGCAGCTACTTGTTGGCTAACTGGTGAAGCTCAGTGGCCTGCTCCTGAGGGAGGGAGTCTATAAGACTTAAGCCTCCTATGCACTTTATATGCTCGTGTAGAGCTGGTAGATTGGGATGCAGTTAATGAACATTGAGGCCTAATAGAGTTTCCTCCCAAATGAGTCCAGGATCCACATCTCTCTACCTGGGGGAACCAAGACATAACTCCTGAAACTTCTGGCTCATTTTAGGGAGGATTCAACTACCAGAGAGTGGTGAGGCAATTGTGCTCTCTTGAATCCGGGGGCCTTCTGGATGCGATACTGAGTATCCATCTTATTTGGTACAACCTGCACTGAGAGGGGAGATTCCCAATTCTTCATCATTAAGGATAGTGTTGCTGATAGAAGTACTTCAGGGTTTGGTGTTGTTAGGAACACTGCAGAGTTTGCTGTTAGAAGTACTTCTGGTGTTTGTGCTATTGGGAGCATTGCAGTCTTTGCTGTTGGTGTTTGGTGCTTTAGAAGCACTTTTGGCTTATGTGTTAGCTTCCCTGCTTTTTTCTTGTGGCTCCCCTGTCTTCCCTTTTAGTGCTAGGAGCTCTTCTGGTTGCTTGCCAGAGTAGTGCTTAGGAAGCACCTTGTTAGTTTTGTATCTAACTTGCTAGAGCAGTGCTTAGGTAGCTTGTTAGTTTTGTGTTTAGCTTGTTAGTGTAGAGCTCTGCTTGTAGCTTGGTGCTTAGTAGCACCTGTGTTAGCTTTGTGTTTAGTTCCCTGCTCTGTTAGTTTAGGGCTTAGGAAGTCCCTTTCTTGAGCAGGGCTTAGGAGCTCCTGTTTAGTATAGGGCTTAGGAAGTCCTTTTGTCAGTTTACTGTTAGGATCACTCCTGCTGGTTTAGGGCTTGGGAGCACGTAGATCAGTTTAGGTTTAGGAACACTTCTGTTTCCAGTCCTGGTCCCTGTGTCATCCGGTATCCAGTAAGTCCTGCCGGCTACTCGAACCCAGGAGCTCAACTCCTGGGGGGCTTAGTAGCTAAGTGCAAGTGAAGCTGTGTGGACCAGTCCGGTGTGCTCCAGTCCGGTGTTCCAGTCCTGTGTCCTCCAGTCCGGGGGATTCCAGTCCAGTGTTCCAGTCTGGGTGTTCCGGCTCGCTGGGCGGTGCCTGCAGTCCCTGCCGGTGTCGGTGTGCTTGCCCAGCGTTGGTTGGTGGGTTTTGCCTGCTGCTGTCACTCCTCATCTGCAGCCCAAGGGCTCACGTTTGCTCCAGAGCCCAGCCCCGCGGGATCTGAACCTGAGAACCTGACAGATTGCAAAGGCCATGAGCCCGGCAAGAACCCCCACCCAGCTGACCCAGCTGGGGTCCAGCTCCGTCATTGTGCTTGATCCTTCTATGACTCTTCGTCAGTATCGTGGGAAACTTTTGTCTCATCCTGTTTTGAAGAAGACCCCTGAAGCGGCAGCTGAGAGAAAACGTGTCCGGGTGCTTGGGATCGTTGAAAATCCGGTTTCGGACACTGACCCTTACATAACGCTCTCAGAGTATCGCCGCAGCCTTGTCTTGAATCCAGCTTTGTGGGCTATTCCTGAAGCTGTCGCTGAGAGGAGACATCTGGGGAATTCTACGCTATGGGCTCAGCTGGAGTCCAGTCCAGTCCCAGCAGCGAGCCCAGCCAAACCTCTGAATCCAGGTCAAGCAGCGCGCCCAGCCACGTCTCTGAATCCAGTCTGAGCAGCGCATCCAGCGAAGCTTCAGAGTCCAGTCCAAGGGACGCTTCTGACCGAGCCTCCAATGCCAGTTCAAGTGGCGCTTCCACTAAAGCTTCAGAGTCCAGTCCGTGGGACGCTGCTGACCGAGCCTCCGATTCCAGTCCGAAGGGGGGGGCTTCTCACCGAGCCTCCGGTGCCAGTCCAGGTGGCGCCTCCACGCAAGCCTCGGAGTCCAGTCCGAGAAACGCTGACTGCGCCTCCTATTCCAGTCCGAGTGGGGCTGGTAATTGAGTCTCCGAGTCCACTCCAAGCTGTGCTTCCAGGCAAGTATCTGAGTCCCGTTCAAGTGGCGCTTCAAACCAAGCCTCCTAGTACCAGTTTGGATCCCAGTTCCAACCCAATTTTTGATCTGGATCTGCTTAAGACACTCCAGGAGTACCGGGTTGCACTTTTGTCTGATCCAGCCTTGAAGGATACCCCTGAAGCTGCAGCAGAGAGGAAGCGTGTCGCCTGGCTTGGGTTCGAAGAAAACCCAGTTTCTGCTATTGATCCCTCTACCAAGCTGTTCTTTTACCGCTTCCAACTGCTCTCGGATCCAGCCCTGAGGGATACTCCTGAGGCCCAAGCTGAAAGAAGATGGCTTAGTAGTCCTGGACCAAGTGCCAGTCCCAGCTGAGATGCTGAGTCTGTGCTGTGGGCTGAGTCTACACAGAGTACTGAGGCCAGCTGTGATGCTGTGTCCACTCTGAGTTGCAGCAGTGGCAGCCAAGATGCGGAGTCCGGATTGAGTTGCAGCAGTGGCAGCCAAGATGCTGAGTCTGGATCGAGTTGCAGTCCTGGTCAAGATACTGAGTCCAGGTCAAGTTGCAGTCCCGGCCAAGATGCTGAGTCCGGGTCAAGTTGGAGTTCCAGTCCCAGGCAAGATGCTGAGTCCGGGTCAAGTTGGAGTTCCAGTCAAGATGCTGAGTCTGGATCGAGTTGCAGTTCCAGTCAAGATGCTGAGTCTGGAGAGAGTGGTAGTTCCAGTCAAGATGCTGAGTCTGGAGCGAGTTGCAGTTCCAGTCAAGATGCTGAGTCTGGAGCGAGTTGTAGTTCCAGTCAAGATGCTGAGTCTGGATCGAGTTGCAGTCCCAGCCGGGATGCTGAGTCTACACCGAGTGATGAGTCCATGATGAGTGCTGAGTCTGCACCGAGTGCAGAGGCCAGCCGAGATACTGAGTCCACGATGAGTGCTGAGTCTACACCGAGTGCAGAGCCCAGCCAAGATGACGAGTCCACGATGAGTGCTGAGTCTGCACCGAGTGCAGAGTTCAGCCAAGATGCCGAATCAGAATTGTGTTACATTCCCGGGCAAGATGCTGAGTCCAGGTCAAGTTACAGTCCCGGCCAAGATGCTGAGTCCGGTGAGAGTTGCCGTCCCGGTCAAGATGCTGAGTCTGGGTCAAGTTGGAGTTCCAGTCCCAGGCAAGATGCTGAGTCCGGATCAAGTTGCAATCCCGGTCAAGATGCTGAGTCCGGAGCGAGTTCCAGTGCCAGCCGAGATGCTGAGTACCGAGTCCAGCCAAGGGGCTGAGTCCAAATTGAGTGGCAGTTCCGGCCAAGATGCTGAATCCGGTGTGAGTTGCAGTTCTGGCCAAGATGCTGAGTCCAGAGCGAGTTCCAGTGCCAGCCGAGATGCTGAGTCTACGCTGAGTACCGAGTCCAGCCAAAAGGCTGAGTCCGAATTGAGTGGCAGTTCCGGCCAAGAGGCTGAGGCCGGATCAGGTTGCAGTCTCAGGCAAGATGCTGAGTCTACTCTGAGTTCCCACTTCAACCAAGATGTTGACCTCCTTCTGAGTTCCAGCTCCTCCTTCTGAGTTCCAGCTCCAGCCAAGAGTCAAGGTCCAGTCTGAAGTCCTGTTCGAGTTCCTGTCCGGCTTCAGATTCCAGAATGGGTTTGGGCTCTAGCCCAGTTCTGGCTGCTACAGTGGAGTGCCAGGAGGGCAAGGAAGTTGTGAACTCCTTCAGGAGATGGTTCCTGTGGAATAGAACTCCACTTGTTGCATCCAAGACTCTGATCCTGCTTAGCAGCCGTCCTAAAGAGCCTCGTGGCGGCCAAAGCCACTCTGGTTTCCAAGTTTCAGATGTACTTGTTAATTCCTGCCCAGTCGTCCAGATTTATGTTGTGAAACCCATTGGGAGATTTCATCACAGCTACCCATGGAGACCTAAATTGTCTTTTGAGACCTGGAGCTCCCGTGGGGACACGGGAGCCTTGAGGGAGAGGTGCTGTTATGATTGGGGTCAGAACCCCTCTCAAACTTACCTCTTTCCTGAGGGTCAGCTTCTTAGCTGGCTTCTGTTTCTTTTCTCTGTCCTTTCTGAGCTGGCTCTGTCTCTCTGTGCTGGCAGCTTCCAGCAGCATGGGGTTAATTGTTTTACTTTACTACAGCTGTGTGGGTGGACTGAATTAGGTCTACCTCTCTTTGGGTGTACTGGCTTCAAGTGCTTCACGGTGTTGCATTGGTGTGGGTTGGGCCTCTCTGGGTCAGTGTGCTTTTGCCTAGGTCTAGGGAGTGTGACATCATCAGGGAGGGCCTTGATAAGGAAGTGGTGTTGTTTCTTTCAGTGCCTTTGCAATGGTGGTGTTTGCTTTGGGTAGGGTGGTGCAGTGTGCACTTCTGACTTTGTGTCTAGTTTCCCTGCTTGCTTTTGCTAAGGGTCAGGTTAGTGTTAGTGCAGTGTGCACTGATGTCTGTGTGTTTAGCTTTCCTGCTTTTCCCTTTGGTTCCCCTGCTTTTCCCTCTTGGTTTTGCAAGCATTGCTGTGTGTAGGGTTTTGGAAGCTCTGTTGCTGATAGAAGTACTTCAGGGTTTGGTGTTGTTAGGAACACTGCAGAGTTTGCTGTTAGAAGTACTTCTGGTGTTTGTGCTATTGGGAGCATTGCAGTCTTTGCTGTTGGTGTTTGGTGCTTTAGAAGCACTTTTGGCTTATGTGTTAGCTTCCCTGCTTTTTCCTTGTGGCTCCCCTGTCTTCCCTTTTAGTGCTAGGAACTCTTCTGGTTGCTTGCCAGAGTAGTGCTTAGGAAGCACCTTGTTAGTTTTGTATCTAGCTTGCTAGAGCAGTGCTTAGGTAGCTTGTTAGTTTTGTGTTTAGCTTGTTAGTGTAGAGCTCTGCTTGTAGCTTGGTGCTTAGTAGCACCTGTGTTAGCTTTGTGTTTAGTTCCCTGCTCTGTTAGTTTAGGGCTTAGGAAGTCCCTTTCTTGAGCAGGGCTTAGGAGCTCCTGTTTAGTATAGGGCTTAGGAAGTCCTTTTGTCAGTTTACTGTTAGGAACACTCCTGCTAGTTTAGGGCTTGGGAGCACGTAGATCAGTTTAGGTTTAGGAGCACTTCTGTTTCCAGTCCTGGTCCCTGTGTCATCCGGTATCCAGTAAGTCCTGCCGGCTACTCGAACCCAGGAGCTCAACTCCTGGGGGGCTTAGTAGCTAAGTGCAGGTGAAGCTGTGTGGACCAGTCCGGTGTGCTCCAGTCCGGTGTTCCAGTCCTGTGTCCTCCAGTCTGGGGGATTCCAGTCCAGTGTTCCAGTCTGGGTGTTCCGGCTCGCTGGGCGGTGCCTGCAGTCCCTGCTGGTGTCGGTGTGCTTGCCCAGCATTGGTTGGAGGGTTTTGCCTGCTGCTGTCGCTCCTCGTCAGCAGCCCAAGGGCTCACGTTTGCTCCAGAGCCCAGCCCCATGGGCTCTGAACCTGAGAACCTGACAGATACGGTATAATGGAACTGTGATCCCCTTCTTTAGGAGGAGATGCATAGTGCAAGACAGATTACATCTTTGCCCTAGGCTCCTCCTCCATCTCCAAATTACATGGATTGGCCAAATCCATCTCCTTCACAAAACTTGTGAATGAGAGACTCCCAGGTTGAGATTTACATCTCTCTTGAGGCAGGGAGGAGACTTCTCTCTTGAGGCAGGGAGGAGACAGAAGGGACTCCATAGAACTCACATCCAAGAAGTGCGGATTCTCCTTTGACTCCCATGAGCAGTCCAAGTCAGACTCCTCACAATACTCCAGATGTGTAGAGTGAGTCTGTGCCTACCGTGGCTCAGTAGATCTATATCGATGTCCCAGAGGATGCCCTACTATCAGATTCCAAGGAAGCTTCCTGTCCCAGTGTAGAGAGCGGTACATCATGGGTTGATGTTGATGTCGACAACCGTCAAGGCACAGGAGTCAGAGACTGCTCCACAGACAGAATAGGGGCCCTCAAGAAGGAGCTGAGGCTGAGCTGCATCTGGCCTAAGCACCCTTGATGCTTGAATGGTGTGCAGCTGAAACATCTGCTCCAGCTCCTCCCAGAGCATGCCCTAGGACTGCTCATTGAGGGCAGGCATTATCAAAGGCTGGGGAGACGGTTCAGGGACAACCTGAGAAAGGGTCAGTGTCAAATCAAAAGTGGGATCCTGGCTGCTCGGGGACTGGACACCAGAGCCTCTACTAAAGAGGGGACACTATCCACTTAGGAGTGACGGGGCATCAGCATTGCCGGTAACTGAGAAGCACTAGCAAGGTGCTTTGAAGAGGATGATGATTATGCTTCTTTGGTTTCCCTCGACACTCAGCATCACAGTCCTTTGGTGCCAATGAGGATGACATCGAACCCGAATGCATCTTTGGAGTTGGGTCCAATGCTGGCTGGTACCAGGGCCTAATATCAGCACCTCCTCGATGCTGGTGTTCTTCCACTGGTAGATGAAGTCTGAGCAGCCATCGAATTTGAAGCTTCCAGTGTTGATGTTGATGGACCATCCTTCAAGGAACCAAAAAGATTTTCCTGCTGGACCTGACGCATCCTCTATGTTTTCCTGTCGGTTGTAAGAGAAGTTTAGTCAGCTTGAGACTGATACCCCTGTCAGTATGATCCAACTGAGTGGTTCCAGATGAAGCCCTGTTATGGGTGAAACGAATCGGGCCCCATTGAAAAACAATAGTTGAATTGTGGGGTTGTCAAGCCAGCATTTATTAAGCTAAGTTGATGCATGCCATGTTGTAGCTTGAACAATTTTTGTTACTCAGTTATCTTTAATAATTGTGCTCTATTATGGGCTTTTTTGTATTAAAAAAATTGTGCTCTATTATGGGCAATTTTGCATGATGCTCCTATATGGGCATTTTTGAATGAGTGGAGTAGGGAATATTTACCCCATGAAAGAAACTTGATCATGGGCACAAAGGTTTTTATAGATAATAGTGTCTTGTTGATTAGACCTTGGCAGAAGCCTTGGTTTCTGAGGGTATTTCCCACTTTCCTCATTTCTTTACATTCATTCCACACAACTCTTTGGATTGTGTTTGGCTGTTTTTCAGTTCTCTGGAGTATTAGATTACCTGTTTAGGATTAACAGCCCATACTGTTTTTTTCAGCACACCTTTTAGCCACTGGGCATCTTCTTGGACATCAGGTAAAGAATTGTGGCTAAATTAGACTCCTCAGTCTTGAGTGACAAAAAGAGGCAAGGCTCAACTGAGGCTGGTGCTCAGGCCTGAAGGGGACCTGAAAAGCTGAACGAAAAAGAAAGATAGAAAACCTGATGAACTGAAAACCTAACAAAATAAAGGCAAAAGTGAAGAAAATGGTGGAAAAATATGAGCAACCAAACGAACAAAGTAAACACTGGGCCTTCAGGATTGAGAAAAATGTAGTTCTTTATTTATAATAGAGACCCGACACGGTCCGTGTTTCGGCATACGAACGCCTGCATCAGGGGTCAAAGGACTCCTATAGGTCAGCAAGATAGTAAGTTGACAGAGATGTGGAATAAACAATCAGGTTATATTACCTATTTCGACAGATAAGAAACCTTGTATTTGATTGTTTTTCTCTGCTTATAGGCTGCTGCTACTGCTCCTCTGCTGAACGGTCCTGTGCCTTTGAAAGCTGTGTGTGTAAAGAATAGCTATTGAAGCCAGGGCAGGAAGGAAGGTAGCCACGCCACCCAGTCTCATGCTAATCAAGGAGCTGTCTTGAGTTAGGCTGGAAAACCCGCATGGAAAACCGCTGATAAGGTATCTGTGAAAAGTGCTGAAGAGAAACCTCAAAGAAGCGGTCTCCCATCTCCATGGAAAAACGTAGACTGAGGAACTGCACTTACATGTCGGGCGAAGAGGCACATGTGCAGTAGGACTCTGCTAGAATTTTCTAGTAGCTATATATGCTAGGCAGGGTCCACATCAGGCTCAGTCGGATGACGTCACCCAGATTTCAGAATACTTAAGGTAAAATATGAGGAAAATCTGCACAGGAAGCCACTGAAAAGGTATCTGTGAAAAGTGCTGACCACAAAGAAGCAGCCTCCCACCTCCATGGAAAAACATAGACTGAGGAACTGCAATTACACGTCGGGCGACGAGGCACTTGTGCATGTCCAGTAGGACTCTGCTAGAATTTTCTAGTAGTTATATATGCTAGGCAGGGTCCACACCAAGCTCATCCAGATGATGTCACCCAGATTTGAGAATACTTATGGCCTACTTGCCTTCAAAGAGTAGCATGATATGATTCTATAATTTAGGTATGTACCTTTGCACATCATCCACACATGTGCATGCCATCCACAATGTGTGCACCATGAAATCGTGTCATGTACTTTTCTGTTAGTTCATATTATGTAAGAGGTCAATTTATTTGCAGAAGTGACTAGAATACAATATTTACACATGTTCTTGCCGTCTTCAGCTAGGTGACTCTTTACAGAATTACCGCAATGTGTGGAAATGTACATTCTCAAATATGTGTGCCTAAGTTTCTAGAAATGTGTCTTGTGGAGGCCCATCTTTTTTCTATGTGAGAAAAGAAACAAGACAATACATAAGTACATACATAATGTAACCAGTGGAAGAATTTTATTTATTTATTTAGTACCTGGCATCTGGGAGCTGAGGGAGGCTCTGGGACGCATGCGCAGTAGTGTCAATGGAGACCTGCACTGACACTGGCAAGTTTAAAAATACTGAAAATATATTTTAAAAGGGGATTGCATGCATTTCAAGATTATAATTCAGATGCTGGAAACTTTTACTTATTAGCTATAAGGTCTTTGAAGCTTAGAATGCATGCAAATGAGTCCGTTTTTGGAGTGTTCCAGTTTGGGTATGTGAAGGTTAATTTTCATGGAAATTTTCATGGAAATTTTTATAGGATAAACATTAGGGTATGGCTCTGACCTGATTCATGTGGTTTAAATCCAAAAACGAGGGTTTATTTTTAATGAGAAATGTAAAATGGAATCTCTGTATGGAAATATGGTCTCAAATAGAGCTCTCTGATTGGATGTTCTTCTCTTGTTAGGGTTGTGCTTGGTGACAGTCAGTGTTGCCAGGTGGGCGGTTTTACCGCCCAATTGGGCGGTTTTCCGCGACCCGCCGCGGGAAATTTTTGCCCGCGGCGGGTTGCGGTTTTTTGGGCGGCTTTTTGGGTTTCTGTGCGGTTTTTCGGGCGGCTTTTTGCCTTTTTCGGCCGCGGGGGGGCGGGGTTAGTGACGTTTTTTGGGCGGGGTTAGTGACGTTTTGGGCGGGCCGATGACGTGGGAGGCGGGGCCGATGACGTAGGAGGCGGGGCCGATGACGTGGGAGGCGGGGCCGATGACGGAGAGGCGGGGCTGATGACGGGGAGGCGGGGCCGATGACGGGGGAGGCGGGCCGGTGACGTGGGAGGCGGGGCCGGTGACGGCGGGGGCGGGGCCGGTGACGGCGGGGGTGATGACGCGGGGGTGGGGGTGTCAGGGGCGGGGTTTGTGTTTGGGCGGGTTTTGGGCTGGTTTTTGGGCTGGATTGGGCTAGAAAAAAATTTTCCACCTGGCAACCCTGGTGACAGTTGGGGGAGAGCAACAGAAGATTTCCATGAGAGAAGACCTGCTTCTTAGTGTGGCTGTGTGTATGAGGTCTGTGTGAGAGAGATTGGTAACAAATCTCTGTTTGAGGTTACTCTGATTGAGAATATTAGAAGGATAAGAAGATTTTATTGTAACCTGAGGAAGTCTGTGATTTCTTAACTGTAAGAGGAAAGTTGCTGCGTCTCATAGGGGTTAGTGAAGACTTCCTGTATTATTTAGAGGGGGGAAGATAGAACATTATTTAAAATTATTTTATTCTAACCAAATGCTGAGAAGCCTTAAAGGTTAATGATCCTTCATTGGGTTTAAGAGATATTAACAGAAATTGATAAGATAAAAATTCTAAAGGAAATCTCCTGAACAAATAACAGTTTTTAGAAAAGGGGTTATCAGAAACTCATCATTTGGGATTTGAAGTCTGTACCAAACAGGTTGGACAGCCATTTAATGTTGGAAGGGTAAAAGTGAAGGGGTAACTGAAATAAAAATCTCTTAGGGCTGAGTGAATTCTGTATGCTGGTGTGTGAGTGGCGTGGAGGGGCATAATCGAACGTCGCCGGCGAAATAGATCGCCAGCGATCTATTTTGGTGGCGGCGCTACAGCTGGCTTGAACCGTATTATCGAAAAAGATGACCAGCCATCTTTTTTTTCCGATAATACGGTTTAGCCCGGCCAAATGCCAGAGTTCGCCATGGTTGAGATCGCCGGTTTTGTTTTTCAGCGATAATGGAAAAAAATGCCGGCCATCTCCTACCTGGCGACATCCAAGGCATTTGGTCGTGGGAGGAGTCAGCATTTGTAATGCACTGGTCCCTCTCACATTCCAGGACACCAACTGGGCACCCTAGGGGTCAGTGCGGTGGACTTCAGAAAAGGCTCCCACATGCATAGCTCCCTTGCTTTGGGTGCTGAGCCCCCCAACCCCCCTCCCCAAACCCACTACCCACACATGTACAACACTACCCTAGCTCTTAGGGGTGAAGGGGGCAACTACATGTGGGTACAGTGGGTCTTGGAGGGCTCCCATTACCAGCACAAGTGTTACAGGTAGGGGGGGTGGGAATGGGTGCGCCTGCCTTAAGTGCACTGCGGTACCCACTAAAAGTGCTCCAGGGACCTGCATACACGCAGGCCTCTAGGACTTGTTGCTGCTGTATAACCTTGGCACACCAGTTGACACCTGAAGACTAATCTCTTTGAAAAGTCCTTTATTTGAATAAGCACGTTTACTCACCGTTAACTGCAGATCAGAGGTTGTGCCCCACTGGCAAAGAGTCTCCCTGGTACTGAGACTAGCAGTAGGTCCAAGCTGGCTATATGATTGGTTTGAAATAATATTAATGGATACTTACCTTTAAAGAAATTCCTATAGGAAATAAATAAGAAAAAGAAAGAAATGGTAGTTGCTCAAAAGGGAAAAATATTAAGAAAATTCATGCAAGATGTGTTAATAGCTGTGTAATACTTACCTGCAATTGTAAGTAATTCTGTTAAGTCCTATTGAAAGGGAAAAAAATATTTTAGAGTGTAATAGTTGGATCCAGTAGGATATTGAGACATTGATAACAGTTATGCTATTCAACTTTTACTAATAGTTATGAATTACCAGGTGCAATATAATCCTTGATTTGCACCAAAATAAACAATATGGTTATTCTTTATTAAAGTGTGTGGTTTTAAATTGATGTAAATCAAATTAATTCAATTTACAGGAATTAATACTTATCTTTAATGCATTCATCCGGTAACATCTTTCTCAGGATGATGTTTGTTTATGTTCACTTTGCCTTTTTGTGAGCTGCACACAGTGAACCTCGGCTCATATGACTACATATCAGAGGGATAATTGAACTGTGTGTTGTTTGCAGGACAGGCAGGTGACAATAAGTACATAAGTATTGCCATACTGGGAAAGACCAAAGGTCCATCAAGCCCAGCATCCTGTTTCCAACAGTGGACAATCCAGGTCACAAATACCTGGCAAGATCCCAAAAAAGTACAAAACATTTTATACTGCTTATCCCAGAAATAGTGGATTTTCCCCAAGTCTATTTAATAATGGTCTATGGACTTTTCCTTTATGAAGCCGTCCAAACCTTTTTTAAACTCTGCTAAGCTAACCACCTTTACCACATTCTCTGGCAACGAATTCCAGAGTTTAATTACACGTTGACTGAAGAAACATTTTCTCTGATTCATTTTAAATTTACTACATTGTAGCTTCATCGCATGCCCCCTAGTCCTAGTACTTTTGGAAAGCGTAAACAGACACTTCACATCTACCTGTTCATCTCCACTCATTATTTTATAGACCTCTATCAAGATATATACAGCTGGACCTCTCCCCTGAAGAAATAACAAGACTTGGCCATGTTGGTGGAGGTTCTTGGTGCTGTGGAAGCTGTTGAAAGTTAAGTGGTGCTGGCCATAATTTTTAACTCCTAAGTTTACACTGTTTGAGAAAAAGTTAATTTATTGGATTGATGAAGATGTGCACATCATTGCTTATAGTAACCCCCCAAAAACTATTTCTCTCTACATTGTGAAAGAAGTAGTGACAGTGATGTTTGAGGTATGTCTAAGCAGAAGATGCTGGGAAGATGATATTTTATTATTTTGACTGTTGAGGCATATACTCTGTCTAGTATAATTCTGTTCTAAATATTTGATATATGAATGAAATGTAATCTTACAACTAAGATGGTGATGAATTCAATCTTTTATTTTCAACAGATAAGTTACATCTCAGGGAATCTTATCATGAGCGACACAGTTAAGTTTCCTTATTTTTATCGGACTGTCCCTAGTGAGCTGCACCTCTGTGCTGGGATAGTCAAACTTTTGAAGCATTTTGGCTGGAAATGGGTCGGTGTCATTGCAGCTGATGATGAAAACAGCATGAGGGCTGTGCAGATCCTGAGAGAAGGGATTGAGCAGAGTGGAGGTTGCATTGAATTCATAGAAACCATCCAAGAGTCCAGTTCAATCATGATTCAAAATGTTACTAATATTTACAACACCATCATTACATCTTCAGCTAAGGTGATTATTTTGTATTGTAATAGAGACTTCACAGATGCTATAAGATATACACCCATTTGGCAAGTACCGGGAAAGGTCTGGATCATAACAGCTGAATGGTTATTTTTATTTCCCTCAAACAATGTCGATAGGAAAAACACCTTTGCTTTCACTGTGGGAAAGAGGACTATTCCAAGCTTTCACAAATTTGTCCGTGAGGTGAATCCTGCTCTGTTTTCAAGTGATGCATTCATAGAGTCTTGGTGGAAGGACCTGTGTAACAACAAGTGCCCTAAGAGCATCCAAAGATCCTGCAGCAGTGATGAAACGTTTGACTACATCTTACACTGTGACATCGTAATCCTTGGAAGCAGTTATAATGTGTACAATGCTGTGTACGGTGTGGCACATGCACTGCATCACATGATTACTTTTGGTTCTAGAAATAGCATCCTGTTACGTGGAGAACGTGAGAACGTTTTGGATTTTTCACCATGGAAGGTAATATCCTTTGACTGAGGAATGTTATTTTCAGAAACATGTGATAGTCTATAATTGCAGGATGCAGTGAAGTCTGTATAGTCACACAGATGCTTCCTGCTCACCGTCAGAGATGTGCACCAATTTCAAAAAATACAAGTGGATTGTAAAGCATATATATAAAATGATGAGAGTAGTATTACTTGCACAGATGTCAGAGCTTTATTTATAAATTACTTCCAAAGCGGATACATCTTTTTTCCAATTTGTCAAAACATCTGCCCTTATCATCTGTCTCTGCATTCAATGAGCTTTCTTCTTTTGATCATATACTCTCCTCTGCTGCTTTTAGGTGACTTCATCCTGCCCTATCTGACTGTGCATCATCTTTCTTGGGTTTAACCTCTGCCGCTAATCTTACTCAACATGTTTCTTTTCCTATCTACTCTGTTGGCAATGTAAGCTACCTAACCATAAAGTTCAAGTTGGTGAGGTTTCCTTCTCTGGGCCCCTCCTCTATGTCTACTCTCTCTCTGTTCCCTGGTCTAAGGCTTAGGAGCAACCTGAGGAAGTATTATTTCACAGAAAGGGTGGTGGAGGTGTGGAATGGCCTCCTACTGGAGGTGGTGGATTCCAGAGTTTAAAAAGGCATGGGATAAGCATATGGGATCGCTTAGGAACAAGAAGAATTAGGGTTTACAGAGGATGGGCAGACTGGATGGGTCATATGGCCTTTATCTGCTGTCATGTTTCTATGTTTCTAATCACCTGCTTGTTTCCTTTTCTGTCTCTTTTCCAGTGCCTCCACCCACACCCCTCACTTCCCTTCTCTTTCCCTGGTCCCCTCCTCTATGTCTGTGTTCCCTGGTCTGATTCCTTTTCTCTCTCTGTTCCTGTGCCTCCACTCCCCCCCCCCCCCCCCTCACACACACACACTTCTTGCCAGTCATGCCCCCTTCACCTTCTCTCCTTCTCTCAGCTCAGGTGACTTATTTAAATTCCTTGCTTCAGCATCTCCTTGATACTTGCATGCAAATCCCCCAGCCTCGTATCTGACATTTGGTTTTGCACCAACTTGGTTTCTTAAAACTCTATAAATTCTGAGTCAGAGATTCAAGTTGAACAATAAAACAGAGGTTGTTCCTGTGCAACTTTTACTCCAAATTATCTATCTTGTCATCAAAGGTAAATGTTTCTGCATGAGAGCCAGCTGGGCTTGGGCCTGTGACAAGACCTCTGCCATGTTGGAAGTATGGTTCTCTACCTTCTGCATGCAGTGCCCTATCTCAGGCCATGTTATTCAGTTGTGCAGATACCTTGTGAAATGGCTATCCAGAGCCTCAACTACTGCTGAGGAAATTGTTTGAATAAACGTGCCATCATCCATCTCCACCATGTTGCAGTCTGTGGATTAGGGCTTCTCTTTCACTTTTCCGTTTGATTTAGCCATCATAACCATTAGCTGTCCTAATTTCTGCCGCTTTATGCGGGTGCTGGCATAACTGCTGGTTCCACTTTAAACATGCGTGGTCAGAGCTGATATTCAAATAGCTATGCCTGGTTTAGTGCCACTGAATATCGGGGCTAGGCAACCACAGGGCTTTTTATATAGCTATAAAGATAGGTAGAGATAGATAGGTAGATAACCGTGTACATGCAGCTGGAATAATTATCCAGATAACATCCATTACATCATGTTGCTCTGAAATTAAAGTCCATCCCTAAAATGAGATTATATGTGTTTGATATTATGAATGTATTCCTGCAGTGAGTTCATTAATAAAAATGTTTTGTTTCCCATTAGCTTCATCATTATCTGAAAAAGCTTCGTTTTAACAATGTTCTGGGTGAAGAAATGTTTTTTGATGAGAATGGTGATCTCGCCATTGGATATGATATTATAAGCACAGTAATTCTACCTGATGGGACACGGAGTAATGACATTGTTGGAAGCTATAATCCTTATGCTCCACCAGAGAAGAGCTTTACCATCAATGAGAAGACAATTGTGTGGGAGGACTTGTTCAGCCAGGTCAGATGTAAAATGGAAACCAGTGAACCATGCACATAAGTTCATAAGTAATGCCATACTGGGAAAAGACCAAGGGTCCATCGAGCCCAGCATCCTGTCCACGACAGCGGCCAATCCAGGCCAAGGGCACCTGGCAAGCTTCCCAAACGTACAGACATTCTATACATGTTATTCCTGGAATTGTGGATTTTTCCCAAGTCCATTTAGTAGTGGTTTATGGACTTGTCCTTTAGGAAACCCTCTAACACTTTTTTAAACACTGCCAAGCTAACTGCCTTCTCCACATTCTCCAGCAATGAATTCCAGAGTTTAATTATGCGTTGAGTGAAGAATAAGTTTCTCCAATTTGTTTTAAATTTACTACACTGTAGTTTCATCGCATGCCCCCTAGTCCTAGTATTTTTAGAAAGCGTGAACAGACACTTCCATATCATCAAGCTGATCAATCCATAGACTGGTGGGTTGTGTCCATCTACCAGCAGGTGGAGATAGAGAGCAAACTTTTGCCTCCCTATATGTGGTCATGTGCTGCCGGAAACTCCTCAGTATGTTCTCTATCTCAGCAGGTGGTGGTCACACACAGCAGCAGCTCCGGCTAGGCCTCCAAGCCTAATTTTTAGGTTTTGTTGAGTGCCTGGGGTTGAGGGCTCTTTTGAGCAAGTGCAAACCTGGTGGTGCCAGGTCCCTCCTTTTCTCCCCCCTCCCGCTGGCTCCGTTAAAAAAAAAAAAAAAAAAAAATTTTGAACGGCCTTAAAGGCGTTTATTTCGACGTTTATTTAAGCGTCTATTGCAGCTACTCACTGAGACACCAGGTCGTTACAACTCGGAGCGGACAGCAGGTAATTTTACCTTTTATAGCGGGCGGGGGTTCCCCGATTCTTCTCCTCGTGGCACATGGCGTCGGAGGGCGAGGGCGCAAAGGGTCGCTCCCCGGGTCGCTCGAGCGCTTCTAGAGGGTATGCGGGGTCTTCAAGCCGGATTTCGCCCTTGGTGGGTGACAGTTTCGCGACCGATGCATGTCCCGGTCCTTCCTCCGGCGTGGCGGTTTTTCCCGCCATACAACGCCCATCCCCCGCTCCTCGCCTCCGCCATCTTGGCCGGCCACGCGGCTCGGACGGCTTCTTCTTGGGCCGCCCTTGAGGTTGGAGACATTAATGCCATGAACGCCCTTAATTTTGGGCGACGGCACAGAAGCGCTAAAGTTAAGAGCCGTTCTTCCCGCGCGGCTCCTTCGCGGAGTTTCGCGCCGGTTGAGAGCGCGCCTAGGGCTGTTGCCCAGGCTGCGGAGGTGCACAGTCGGGGGGGTTTCTCCCCCGAGTTTGTTTTGCTGCTGCATCGGGCCTTCCTCATGCACAACGCTGCCCCCGCTCCCTCCTCTGGTAAAGAGGTTGAGGTTCCCAGAGGTAAACGCCCTCGGGTTGATTCTCAGGCCTTGGAGGAATTTGTCTCCTCCGATGTAGATGAGGGCAGCGTGTCTGAGGTCTCCCAACGGTCCTTTGCGGATTCCTTGGAGGAGACGGATCCCCGCTCGGATGGAGCGGATGACCCCTCTGCAGCGCGGCTTTTTTCGCCCGGAGGATTTGCCCAACCTGTTGTTACAGGCCATGGACACTTTGAAGATATCCTCTCCGGAGGACGTCTCTCCCTCAGCCCCTGTTGGACTCTGCCATTATGCTGGGGACGAAGCGCCCGCCTAGAACCTTCCACGTGCATGATGCCATGCACACCTTAATTTCGGCTCAATGGGATGTCCCAGAAGCGAGCCTTAAAGTGGCTAGGGCTATGTCCCGCCTCTATCCTTTGGCTGTGAGTGAACGTGAGGCCTATCTGTGGCCTACCGTGGATTCTTATTCACTGCGGTGACTAAGAAAACGGCATTGCCGGTGGAAGGTGGCACGGCCCTAAAGGACGCCCAAGACAGGAGATTGGAGGCGGCATTAAGGTCGTCCTTTGAGGCGGCTGCTTTAAGTTTGCAGGCCTCAGTTTGCGGCTCCTATGTGGCCAGGGCGTGCCTGACTATGGTGCAGCGGGCTTCCCCCCTCGGATCATTTCTTGAGGAATGATTGGCCAGCCCTGGAATCGGGCTTAGCCTATTTGGCAGACTTGCTGTTATGATGTCTTGAGAGCCTCAGCTAAAGGCATGGCTCAGACTGTCTCTGCGCGGCGGTGGCTTTGGCTGAAACATTGGTCTGCTGACCACGCCTCAAAATCCCGCCTGGCTAGATTGCCTTTTAAAGGCAAGCTGCTCTTTGGGGTCGAGCTGGACAAAATCGTGACTGATCTCGGCACGTCTAAGGGCAAGAAGTTACCGGAGGTCAGGGCTCGGGCTAGTGCTCGTCCCGGTACCTCCAGAGGACGGTTTCAGGAAGCCCGTCGGTACCGCCCGGGCAGGTCGGGTGCTTCTGCCCCCTCTTCCTTTAAGAGGAATTTCTCCCCCAAGCAGCATTCCTTTCGCAGAGACCGCCGTCCCGGAGGTGCTCCCTCCGGTCCTCCCCCAGGGTCTCGTACCCAATGACGGGTATTGGTCCACGCCCCAGTGCAGATTGGAGGACGGCTGTCCTCGTTTCTGGGCGAGTGGACCACAATAACTTCAGACGCTTGGTGCTGGAAGTCATCAGAGACGGCTACAAGCTAGAGTTCTGCCGACCCTTAAGAGACGGGTTGTACTCTCTCCCTGCAAGGTCTCCGGTCAAAGCTGTGGCAGTGCAGCAGACTTTGGACAATCTGATCCGCCTGGGTGCGGTCGTTTCCGGTGCCAGAAAGTCAGCTTGGGAAGGGGCGTTACTCCATTTACTTTGTGGTACCAAAGAAAGGAGGTTCTGTCCGGCCTATCCTCGACCTCAAAGGGGTCAATCGGGCCTTGAAAGTGCGGCACTTTCGCATGGAGACTCTCCGCTCTGTTATAGCGGCAGTGAAGGCAGGGGAGTACCTGGCATCCTTGGACATCAAGGAAGCGTACCTGCATATTCCCATCTGGCCTCCTCATCAACGCTTTCTGCGTTTTGCAGTCCTGGGCCGACACTTCCAGTTCAGAGCCCTCCCGTTCGGGTTGGCTACTGCTCCGCGGACCTTTTCCAAGGTAATGGTGGTCATAGCGGCCTTCCTGCGAAAGGAAGGAGTACAAGTCCATCCTTATCTGGACGACTGGTTGATCCGAGCCCCCTCTTATGCAGAGTGCGGCAAAGCTGTGGACCGGGGAGTTGCTCTTTTGAGCTCCCTGGGATGGATCATCAACTGGGAGAAGAGCCAGCTGCGCCCGACTCAGTCCCTGGAGTATCTGGGAGTTCGATTCGACACCCAAGTGGGCAGAGTGTTCCTGCCAGACAATCGGATTGTCAAGCTTCAGGCTCAGGTGGACCAGTTCCTAGTAGCCTCTCCCTCTTCGGGCTTGGGACTATGTGCAGCTGTTGGGCTCTATGACGGCCACGATGGAAGTAGTTGCCCTGGGCAGGGCTCATATGAGACCACTCCAACACTCTCTGCTGCAGCGCTGGACTCCGATGTCGGAGGATTATGCGGTGGCGTCTTCCCTTGGATCCAGCAGTGCGCAAGGCGCTGAGCTGGTGGATGCAGACAGACAAGTTGTCTGCGGGAATGCCTCTGGTGTCCCCAGAGTGGATTGTCGTCACGACGGACGCCTCGTTATCGGGCTGGGGAGCCCACTGCTTGGGAAGGACAGCGCAGGGGCTCTGGTCTCCTGCAGAGGCAAAGTGGTCTATCAACCTCCTGGAACTCAGAGCCATTCGGTTGGTGCTTTTGGAGTTCATCCCGGTACTGGTGTTGAAGCCTGTACGGGTCCTGTCGGACAATGCCACGGCTGTGGCCTATGTCAACCGCCAGGGAGGTACCAAGAGCGCCCCTCTAGCCAAGGAAGCTATGAGTCTATGCCAGTGGGCGGAAGCGAACCTGGAACAGCTGTCAGCGGCCCACATTGCCGGAGTCATGAATGTCAAGGCAGACTTTCTCAGTCGCCATACCTTGGAGCCCGGAGAGTGGCAGCTATCTGCTCAGGCGTTCTTGGACATCACGAAGCGCTGGGGCCAGCCGAGCCTAGATCTGATGGCGGCATCGGCCAATTGCCAAGTGCCGCGCTTCTTCAGCAGAGGACGGGACCCTCGATCCCTGGGAGTAGATGCTCTTCTCCAACAGTGGCCGACACAGGAGCTTCTCTATGTGTTCCCGCCCTGGCCCATGTTGGGCAGGGTACTAGACCGGGTGGCAAAGCATCCCGGCAGGATAATCCTGGTGGGTCCGGATTGGCCCAGGCGTCCCTGGTATGCGGACTTGATCAGGCTCTCAGTCGACGATCCTCTGCGGTTGCCAGTGGAGCAGGGCCTGTTACATCAGGGTCCCGTGGTGATGGGAGGATCCCTCCCCCTTTGGTCTTACGGCCTGGCTATTGAGCGGCAGCGTCTGAGGAAGAAGGGCTTCTCAGACAAGGTCATCGCCACTATGCTGAGAGCGAGGAAACGCTCTACTTCCTACTGCTTACGCCAGGGTTTGGCGTATCTTTGCAGCGTGGTGTGTGAAGCAGGCTCTCTTTCTCCTTTCACTGCTCCAATTTCTTCAGTGTTGGCGTTCCTGCAAGAAGGTCTGGACAAAGGCCTGTCGCTCAGTTCCCTTAAGGTCCAGGTAGCGGCTCTGGCTTGCTTCAGGGGACGCCTGAAGGGTGCTTCCCTGGCTTCGCAGCCAGATGTGGTGCGCTTTCTCAAGGGGGTTAATCACCTGCGCCCTCCTCTGCACTCAGTGGTGCCTGCGTGGAATCTCAACCTGGTGCTAAGAGCCTTGCAGAAGCCGCCTTTTGAACCCTTGTCGAGGGCATCTCTGAAAGACCTGACGTTGAAAGCAGTCTTTTTGGTGGCTATCACTTCAGCCAGACAAGTTTCCGAGCTCCAGGCGCTATCATGTCGGGAACCCTTCCTGCAGTTCACTGAGGCAGGAGTGTCTATTCGCACGGTGCCTTCCTTCCTGCCCAAGATTGTTTCTCGTTTCCATGTGAATCAGCAGCTATGTCTCCCTTCCTTTCGTAGGGAGGACTACCCAGAGGAGTACTCTGCTCTTAAATATCTGGATGTGAGACGAGTCATCATCAGATACTTGGAAGTGACCAATGATTTCCGGAAATCGGATCATCTGTTTGTCCTGTTTGCAGGTCCTCGTAAGGGTCTGCAGGCTGCTAAGCCTACAGTGGCAAGATGGGTCAGGAAGCCATTGCAGCGGCTTATGTGGCCGCAGGGAAGGTGCCGCCTATCCAGCTGAAGGCTCACTCCATGAGAGCTCAGGCGACCTCGATGGCAGAGGCCGGATCCGTCTCCTTGGAAGAGATATGCAAGGCGGCAACTTGGGCTTCGGCTCATACATTCTCCAAGCATTACCGTTTGACTGTGGCTGCACGGGCGGAGGCCCGGTTTGGAGCTTCAGTGTTGAGGTCAGGGATTTCTATGTCCCGCCCTGGGTGAGTACTGCTTCGGTACATCCCACCAGTCTATGGATTGATCAGCTTGATGATATGGAAGGTAAAATTATGTATAATCATACCTGATAATTTTCTTTCCATTAATCATAGCTGATCAATCCATAGCCCCTCCCAGATATCTGTACTGTTTTATTCTGATTGCATTTCAGGTTCTAGTTTAGTCTTCAGTTACTTCAGAAAGACTTCGTGTTCAAGTTTTTTCACTTGGATTCTTCAAGAGTTAAGACGAGTTTGTGTTACAGTGAGCTGCTGCATTCCTCTCCCCTCCGTTTTACGGGCTGGATTGAGACTTAAAATTCAGCCGCACTCCCTCCCGCTTCGTGCGGCTGTAGGGCAGCTTTGTACCCCTCCCGCTTCGGCGGTGTTAGGGTCAGTCAGCTCCTCCCGCGGTTGCGGTTGCAGGATAAGCCAGATCCCCCCGCATCGGCGGGTGTGGTGTCCCTCCCCACGCTCCGCGGGGATGAGCTGGACGGATTCCCCTCCCCACTTGTGTGGGGATGAGCTGGGTTAATTCCCCTCCCCGTTTCGGCGGTGGTGAGCTGGGCAGAGTGTCCCTTTCGTGGGTGTAATTCTCTAAGTGCTGAGTCCTGCGGATGGAGCTTTGATATCGACATACTGAGGAGTTTCCGGCAGCACATGACCACATATAGGGAGGCAAAAGTTTGCTCTCTATCTCCACCTGCTGGTAGATGGACACAACCCACTAGTCTATGGATTGATCAGCTATGATTAATGGAAAGAAAATTATCAGGTATGATTATACATAATTTTACCTTCATAGCCACCTGTTCCACTCCACTCATTATTTTATATACCTCTATCATGTCTCCCCTCAGCCGTCTCTTCTCCAAGCTGAAAGCCCTAGCCTCCTAGTCCTTTCTTCATAGGGAAGTCGTCCGATCCCCACTACATTTTAGTCGCCCTTCGCTGCACCTTTTCCAATTCTACTATATCTTTCTGAGATGCGGCGACCAGAATTGAACACAATATTTGAGGTGCGGTCGCACCATGGAGCGATACAATGGCATTATAACATCCTCACATCTGTTTTCCATACCTTTCCTAATAATACCCAACATTCTATTTGCTTTCCTAGCCGCAGCAGCCCACTGCTCACATTAAACGTCATCTGCCATTTAGGCACCCAGTCTCCCAGTCTCGTAAGGTCCTTCTGTAATTTTTCACAACCCTGTCACAGGTTAACGACTTTGAATAACTTTGTGTCATCAGCAAATTTAATTACCTCTCTAGTTACTCCCATCTCTAAATCATTTATAAATATATTAAAAGCAGCGGTCCTAGCACTGACCCCTGAGGAACCCCACTAACTACCCTTCTCCATTGTGAATACTGCCCATTTAACCCCACTCTCTGTTTCCTATCCTTCAACCAGTTTTAATCCACAATAGAACATTTCCATCCTATCCCATGACCCTCCAATTTCCTCTGTAGCCTTTCATGAGGTACCTTGTCAAACGCCTTTTGAAAATCCAGATACACAATATCAACCGGCTCCCTTTGTCCACATGTTTGTTTACTCCTTCAAAGAATTGAAGTAAATTGGTCAGGCAAGATTTCCCCACACAAAAGCCGTGCTGACTTGGTATAGTAATCCATGTCCTTGGATGTGCTCTGTAATTTTGTTTTATAATAACCTCTACCATTTTCAACCGTACCAACGTCAGACTCACCGGTCTATAATTTCCCGGATCTCCCCTGGAACCTTTTTAAAAATTCGGCGTTACATTGGCCATCCTCCAATCTTCCGGTACCACGCTCAATTTTAAGGATAAATTGCATATCACTAACCGAAGCAAAGAATTCATTCATCTCTCCACTACTTCTTTATCTTTCTTGATTGCCCCTTTTACCCTTGGTCATCCAGCAGCTCAAACCAAATTCTTTTGCCAGCTTCCTGCTTTTAATATACCAAAAAACATTTTTACTATGTCTTTTTCCTCTAATGCTATCTTTTTTCATAATCCCTCTTGGCATTCTTTATCTGCAACTTGCATTTGCTTTGACACTCCTTATGCTGATTTTGTTATTTCAGAAGGTTCCGTCTTCCATTTTCTGAAGGCATTTCTTTTAGCCCTAATAGCTTCCTTCACCTCACTTTTCAACCAGCCGACTGTCTTTTGGACTTCCGTCTTTCTTTTCTAATTCGCTGAATGTTTTGGCCTGGGCCTCCAGGATGGTATTTTTTAACAGTGTCCATGCCTGTTGTACAGTTTTTACCCTTAAGTTTTTTTTAAACTATTCTTCTCATTTATTATAGTCTCCTTTTTTAAAGTTAAACGCTAACGTATTTGACTTCCTGTGTATAGTTACTTCAAGGTTGATATCTAAACTGATCATATTATGATCACTGTTATCAAGCGGCCCCAGTACCATAACGTCCCTCACCAGATCATGCGCTCCACTAAGGACCAAGTCTAGAATTTTTCCTTCTCTCGTCGGCTCCTGCACCAGCTGCTCCATAAAGCTGTCCTTGATTTCATCAAGGAATTGTACCTCTCTAGCGTGTCCCGATGTTACATTTATCCAGTCTGTATTTGAATAATTGAAGCAGTGGCGTAGCCAGAGCTGACGTTTTGGGTGGGCCCAGAGCTAATATGGGTGGGCACTATGTATATATAGGCATGAGTAGTGTTTCTTGGGATACTCCTAATAATGCCTTTATAGTGCACTTGATGAATGGATTTTTAATATACAGTCTGGCCAACAGCTGTCCTTAAATCAACATAAACCACATACATATTCGGAACCTATGTTGCAAACCTTAACACCACCAGTTCTGAACACTCAAATACCAATAACTGCACCTTTAAAAAGGCAGCAGTGAATATACACAATAACAGTACATGTCCTATTGAAAAGCCAGACAAGTCAGTCAGACTAATATAGATTCCCCCCACACACCACAAGCTAGCAGAATCTCTTACCTCGGTCACAGGCAGAACACAGATCACCACCATAATTGCAGAATAAATGACCAAAATTTTGAAATTGTCCTGTAGCCGGCATCAGCCCTACCCTCCAACACTCCATCCCTGTAGCCCATCATTGGCCCTACCCTTCCCTTCCTAGCACCCCAATCAGGAATCTGCCCTACACCTTCCCTACCCCCCACTTCTCCCACTAGCCTAGCGTCATCCCTGCCCTGCCCCCTACCTGTACCACCAAGTCTGACATCTCCCCTGCCCTTCACAATCTCTCTCTCCCCCCCATCCTGATGCACACCAGCATTAAATATAAACCTTTCTTTTTTAACACGTCCTGAGTACTACAGAACCACCCCCATCCAAAAACCCACCAGTTTATATTTAATGTTGGTGGATTTCTGGGTGGAGGTAGCTCTGCAATGCCCAAGTTTAAAAAAAAAGAGTTTTATATTTAAATATTTTTTAAACCTGAGTAATGCAGAACCCAGCAACCCACCAGCAACACACATAGTAAAACAGATTTTCTGTCACAGCGCTGGAGCGTTCCAACGTGCGTGCACCCTGCTGTGCAGACTAACTGGCGCTTATGAAGACAAGTACCGATTGGCAGATCAGAGAGACAGGTACTAATTTTTTGAGTCAGAGAGACAAGACAGGTACCGATTGGTGGGTCAAAGATACTGTGAGTATGTTGCAAGAACTTGATAATTATGGCTTGGAAACATTTGCTGATACAGGTTGTTTGGCGATGCGATGCGCGCGCTCAATGTCTAGGGTAACTTACAGTTTGATATTTAATAATTTAGACAAAAGGTTGCAAGAATGCTGAAATATAGTCACCTTCCAGGTTTTCAGGGACCCTAAGAGGCGCAAGTTGTTTGTGTGAAGCTGTTTCGCAGGCAGCGCTTCCTTCGCGTCTGCCCTGCGTGCAATGCAGAAGGAAATCGCCTCGTCTTCGGGCCTTCCCCACTGTGTCCCGCCCACACGGATGGAGGGCGGGACACAGTGACGGAAGGCCCGAAGAAGGACTCAGTAATGCCTATTATATCCAATTTTTCATTTAGTACAATATATTCCAACTCTCCCATCTTATTTCTTAGACTCCTAGCATTTGCATATAGACATTTCAGAGTATGTTTGTTGTTCCTATTTGCATGATGCTTAGTACTTGACACTATTGATTTGCCATCTTTTGTCTGATCTTTAGTTGTATTTAAGGGCACCTGGCCTACCACGGTCTGTTGTGCAGCCTCACTATCCAGAAACCCTATCATGCGTGTTTTATAAAACATATAAGAATACCAAATCTGATCACTGTTCCTTATAAGCTCAGTAGGAGTCCTCTAACTGTACTACTGCCAGTGGGTGGTGAGGTCTTCAAGATCACCAGGCAGACATGTGAATGGACACACATTGATGATGTGTTCTATTGCTTGGTAGATGCCATAGGGGCCTTGTGGATCACCTCTAAAGACCCACTGCCGTCCTTTGAATGCTTATTGACTACAGTCTGACTGAAATTGGTATAGCCATGACCACAAATTACTTTTAAAGTTGCCAGCTTGCCTTTGTGGTCAGCCATATCTTGCACCTCAGACTGCTTACAATCAGGTGTGGGCTGGAAGGTAAAAACAGACTGAATTTCTCAACAGAAGGTGTTTTGCAAGGGTGTTGTAAATGTCATGGTGAAGTGGAAGCTCTGAGATTTTTTTGGATCTGAGCGAGCAAACTAGCTGTTGTGCTCCAATGACGAATGTCTGATGTTGCAATATTAATCATCATTGTTAGCAAATGAGTATCAGTGGGTCATAGAGGGCCACTAATGATCCATATAGTACAATTCAGCATTATGTCTTCCAAATATACATGTGCAGATTGGGCAAAGTACTCATTATTTTTTGATACATTTGTACCCCGCACTTTCCCATTCATGGCAGGCTCAATGCGGCTTACAGGTACTTATTTGTACCTGGGGAAATGGAGGGTTAAGTGACTTGCCCAGAGTCACAAGGAGCTGCCTGTGCCTGAAGTGGGAATCGAACTTAGTTCCCCAGTACCAAAGTCCACCACCCTAACCAACTTGAACTTTATGGTTAAGTAGCTTAGAAAAAAACAAAATTAATTAAATTAAATTATATTTTATCTTCCATTCAAAATATAGTGCTCATACCACATTTCCATATTCTCCTGAGTAGCTTGGTAATGAGATAAAAAATGTAAAAGGCTAGAACCACCTCACGTTTACAAAGAAACTGCATCTGAAAAGTCGTATTCCAGTGTTATCACAACTTTGTACGATTATTTTCTCAATCCTCAGGCACCTCCTCAGTCCAGATGCAACCCAAGTTGCCTTCCTGGATTCAGGAAATTAACCAGGGAAGGAAAATTCATTTGCTGTTATGACTGTATTCGCTGTTCAGAAGGCGAGATCTCCAACCAAACTGGTGAGCGATGACATTATAATGAGACATGCCCTTGGGCACTGGTTATTCATCATTGAGCCCATATCCAGCCTTTGCAGTCAGCATTATAAAAATACTAACGGATATGGCTATAAAAAAAAGCAAGGTATTGATCACCAATATCCAGATAAATTTAGTACTCACATAGATATGTTTTATATAAACTATCGGTCCAATATTCAGTGTGGGTGCTGGGTGTCTTTGGGGCAGAGAATAGGCGTATTCTGTGCTAATCAGCGCAGCTATATTCCATGCAGCAACTGATTAGCGCTTGATTAGCAGGGAACCCTAACTGCCTAGAAAATAGGTGTTGGTAAGTGTTCCCACACTAATGGTGAAATTTTAGAGTAAGCTGCTTTATGGGAGCATTTGGATTTGAAAATATGGGGCACATAGAATTGATATGATGGAAAAATTATATAGTTGTTCCCAGTGTTTAGTGGTATTGTTACTCTTGACTTCTATTGATATCAGTCAGAACTTTAGAACACATGGAGGGGCATAATCGAAGGGGTCGCCCATGTTTTGTTGAGGACGTCCTCGCAAAATGTCCTTGTGGTGGGGAGGGGAAACCCGTATTATCAAAACAAGATGGACCTCCATCTTTCGTTTCGATAATACGGTCAGGGATGCCCAAATCTTGACAGTTACGTTTTCCTTAGAGATGGTCGTCCCTAGACTTGGTCGTTTCTGATTTTCGGCGATAATGGAAACTAAGGACGCCCATCTCAGAAACGACCAAATGCAAGTCCTTTGGTCGTGGGAGCAGCCAGCATTCATAGTGCACTGGTGCCCCTTACATGCCAAGACACCAACCAGGCATCTTCCGATTTGTGTCGAAAGATGGGTGTCCTTCTCTTTCGAAAATGAGCCTGCAAATGTTCTGTTTTGTGGGTAATCAAGGATTATTGTCCAAATTTGCAAACATAAGAACATAAGAGTTGCCCTAATGGGTTACACCAAAGGTCCATCTAACCTTGTATCCTCTTCCAACAGTTGTCAATCCAAGTCACAAGTGTATAGCAGAATCTCAAAAAGTAGATACTTCATGTCCCTTTTTTCCCAGGAATAAGCTTTGTCTTTCCCCAGATCTACCTTAATAATGTTTTAAGAATTTTTCCTCCAGGAATTTGTTTTAACATTTTCATAATGCAGCTAACTACTGTACTTCTGTCCCTTGCTCTTTGGGAGGGGAAGACACTTCAGCCTTGGAGATACACTCCTTGGCTAGTATAAGAGAGACAATCAGACTCGGATAAGCAGCAACCAAGTAAAATCTTTACTGGTATTTCTTTTAGTCAGTACAAAAGTGATTGTTCCCTCTGGAGTATTTTTGTCACACAGCCAGCAAGACATTCAGATTGAGTTACAAGGCTGCTTAGTTTGGCTTTCTCATTCTGTACTTATATACTGTTATAAGTTTCATTTCTTCCAAAACATACGATTCCTCTTGTTCTTACTTATTGTACATAAAAGGATATTTTCTATTTTCTTCATTATACATAAAAGGTTATTTCCTTTATTCTTACCAGCCTCTGCTGTCCAAGTATATTTGAAAGAGTAAACAAACATTTTATGTTTACCTGTTCTTACAGACCTCTGGCATATCTCCCCTCTGCTCCATGCTGAAGAGCCATAACTTCTTTAGCCTTTCCTAATATGAGATTTGATCTATCCTTTTAATCAAACTTCTCTGTACCTTTTGTAATAATGCTATGCAACTACAAGAATACTGTACAATATTTGAGGTGTGGTTGAAAAAGGTTTGGCTGATAGGGGGTAAGTTTATAAAAGGACACTAATATTTAGGTGCCTAGAAGATGCCTGGAAGGAGTCTCTTCTATAAAAGTACATAGACATTCATGTATGTTCTGCAACAGATGCTATGAGATAATAAGACAATATTTTTCATTCTCAGATATGGATACCTGTATAACATGCCCAGAGAACCAATGGCCTAATCATAAGAGAGATGCCTGCATCCCAAAAATAATAACCTTCCTGTCCTATGAAGAGCCTTTGGGGATAACTTTGACTTTCATCATAATTTTCCTCTTTCTCATCACTGCTGTTATTCTGGGAATCTTCATTTACTACCAAGACACTCCCATAGTAAAAGCCAACAACCGAGACCTCAGTTATATTCTCCTCATCTCACTCATGCTCTGCTTCCTCTGTTCTTTGATATTCATTGGCCGTCCTGAAAAGGTGACTTGTATTCTCCGACAGATTGTCTTTGGGATCACGTTTTCCATTTCACTCTCCTCTGTATTAGCAAAAACCATTACTGTGGTCATGGCCTTCCAAGCCACCAAACCTGGGAACAAGCTCCGGAAATGGATGGGTTCCAGGTTCTCAAACTCTATAGTCCTTTCCTGCTCCCTTCTTCAGGCTCTTCTCTGTCTCATCTGGTTGTGTACTGCGCCTCCCTTCCCATATCTTAATATGAGATCAGAAACTGGAACAATACTAATTGAATGTAACGAAGGGTCAAAAGTTGCATTTTACTGTGTTCTGGGATATCTAGGATTTTTGGCTGGTATCAGCTTCATCATAGCTTTCATAGCAAGAAATCTACCTGACGGTTTCAATGAGGCCAAGTACATCACCTTCAGCATGCTGGTGTTCTGCAGTGTCTGGGTCTCCTTCATCCCAACGTATCTGAGCACAAAGGGCAAGTACGTGGTAGCAGTGGAGATATTTGCTATCCTGGCTTCAAGTGCTGGACTTCTGGGCTGTATCTTTCTCCCTAAGTGCTTCATTATTCTGCTGAGGCCTGAAAGGAACAGTAGAAAATTCCTAACTAAAAACTAGAATGATTAAAATTTGTGCAAATGATAGATTAATTTATTATTGTTACCATTTGTTGGGCTAATCCAAAGTGACTTATCTGTGTTTGTTTTTGCAGAAGCTGCATCACTGTTCAAGGCCATCCTACAGTTCACATATTTTTCTTTTTTATTATTTTAGCTAAAATAAGATGTTATTCAAAATTTGAACATAAAATGTAAGTAAATATAACAGTCAATAACAATTTTGTCATTGATACATTGTTGGATTAAACCTTATACATGTGAGTAGCTTTTCAGGGTCTTCCTGCATTCATCGTATTAATGTGAAACAGTAGTAACATTTGGGGGCTACTTACAAAGCTGTGTTAGCTATTAACATAAAAATTAACATGGTGGCCTAACACACGCCTTTTCGAGTGCCAAAAGGATCCCACAGTATTTTTTTGAGACAGACTGTCTGTTCTATACGTTTTGTCAGAAAAGGGATGTTAGACACTGGTCAGTAGTTTTCCAGCTTGTCCTTGTCAGTAGGGGGCACAAGACATACCTTTTAGTGCCATTGGCAGTTGCCCTTTCACAACAGTAAACAACTGTGGCCCTTTCAAAAAGGCCGCTGATGCCAGCTGTAAGGATGTTGGCTGTAAGTCATGCAAGGTTTTATGAAAGCCTCCTCTGTTTTCAGGTTGAATGAATCCCAGATAGCTTTACACGGTGGGGACAAGGATGTGTCCCTTTTTTTGCTGGTGGTAAGTTTGATGGAACTGCATATGGGACCTGATGGAGACCTTTAATTTTGCTGGTTAGTTGTGATTAGGAAGGCTGCTTATGTTGTATGGAACTTCATCCTTCATAGGAAAGAAATTGAATTGCTGTGGGTTCTGGACTCCTCAACTGTCCCGTGGCACTACTATGTCATAAAAGTGTCACAATAGAAAGGGTTTCAGGCTGGACTTGAACTTTGGTAATGAAGGTTCTAATCATAAATAGGCTGAATAACAGTTTACAACCAATCATACTAAAAAATTTATTTTGAATGTATTTATATGTAATAATACCTAAATGTGGGGACCATAAGTTAACTGCTTTGTTTGTACCCATAGAAAGACAGTATATCAAATCCATTTCCACCTTCTTCTTTTAAGTGTCCTACTAAGATAATACGAATTTAATAAACATTATAAAATATGGCTGACTCAACTGTTGAATCTTATAAAGTAGTAATATTATTTGATACGTATTGCAGTGGGACGGGGTAACCAGTGTCCCTTTGAGAAAAGACGTAACATGCTCATACTTTTTTACTCACGTGATTAGTCTGCCATATTTTGAGTTTGTTAAAGATGTTAGATGTCGGAAGTTTTGATACCTTGATAAAAGGCATTGCAGGAATCTAAATTACTAATGACTAAAGCATGGACTAATATCTGAAGAGCAAGCTGATGAAATAAATATCAAATTGAATGGATCAATTTAAATTTATAGAAACAAAGTTTAACAACAGATGAAATCTAAGCCTTAATATTAAATTGTATCATCCGATGTAACACCTAGTATTTTAAAGTTGTTACTTCCATGCTTTATTTTTAGTTCCAGATGTAATTTTGTGCATACTGATGGATGAAGCAAAGCATCCAGACCATGGGCGCCCATCTCCGAGAACGGGTCCGCGAAGGGGCGGGCAGACCATATTATCGAAAAAAGATGGACGTCCATCTTTAGTTTCGATAATACGGTTTGCGCCAGGCAAATGCATCGGATTTTGGGCGGATTTGAGCTGGGCGGTTTCATTTTTCAGTGATAATGGAAACCGAAGTGGCCCATCTTAAAAACGAACAACTGCAAGGCATTTGGTCGGGGGAGGGGCCAGGATTCGTAGTACACTGGTTGCCCTCACATGCCAGGACACCAACCGGGCACCCTAGGGGGGACTTTGAAAAATTAAAAAAATATATTAAAATACCTCCCAGGTGCATAGCTCCCTTACCTTGGGTGCTGAGCCCCCCAAATGCTCCCCAAAACCAACTCCCACAACTCTACACCATTACCATAGCACTTATGGGTTGAGGGGGCACCTACATGTGGGTACAGTGGGTTTTGGGGGGGTTGGAGGGTTCACATTTACCACCACAAGTGTAACAGGTAGGGGCGGATGGGCCTGGGTCCACCTGCCTGATGTGCACTGTACCCACTAACAACTGCTCCAGGGACCTGCATACTGCTGTGATGGACCTGAGTATGACATTTGAGGCTGGCATACAAACTGGAAGAAAAAAGTTTTTAAAGTTTTTTTTTGGGTTGGAGGGGGTTAGTGACCACTGGGGGAGTCAGGGGAGGTGATCCCCGATTCCCTCCGGTGGTCATCTGGGCAGTTGGGGCACTTTTTTGGGACTTATTCGTGAAAAAACATTGTCCAAAAAAAACGGCCCAAATTCTCGCTACTGGCACCCTATTTTTTTCCATTATCGGCCGAGGGCGCCCATCTCACCTCAGCCAATAAACACGCCCCAGTCCCGCCTTCATCACGCCTCTGACACGACCCCATCAACTTTATTCATTCCTGCAATGGAGTGCAGTTGGAGGCGCCCAAAATAGGCTTTCGATTATACCGATTTGAGCGCCCATGAGAGAAGGGCGCTCATATCCCGATTTGGGTCAAAATACGGGCGCCCATCTCTTTCAAAAATGAGCTGGAAGGTTTCTCTTTTCTTGTGGCAGACTTGATTATTGACTGCATAGGTCAAAACTACCCAAAGCTCTGCCTTTTCTTTGCCTGTGGTAAGGTGTGTGTTATCACTGCTTTCTTAAACTGGGAGAAGTGATCAGTATTTTATCACTGAAGTCTTTCTGTTTTGCAGTGTTTGACTCCTGTGTGCCTAGAGTTCTGAAATTTTCTACACATGGGGCTGGAACATTGGTGGGGAGAGGGTGATGGAGTCTTCCAGAAGACAATATTTTAGTTATGTGGAGTAAGTTGGTCAGACCTTTAGGCTTAGCGGTGATTAAATGGCAACACCAGTAATTGGAAAGCAAAGCCAGTGCTGGGCAGACTTCTATGGTCTGTGCCCTGATCATGGCTGGATAGATTTGGATGGGTTGGAGGAGGGTTTCAATGACAGGTTCAGTATCTCGAGAACAGTCTCTGCCTGAAAATGGCAAGGACAAATAAAGATCAAGTATTCATATGTAGTAACATGGTAACATAGTAGATGACAGCAGATAAAGACCTGTACGGTCCATCCAGTCTGCCTAACTATACCTGACCTTGATTTATCCTTGACATTTTCGGGGTATAGACCATAGACGTCTGCCCAGTACTTGCCCTGCCTCCCAACCACTGGTGCTGCCACCAAATCTCCGCTAAGCTTCTGAGGATCCATTCCTTCTGAAAAGGATTCCTTTATGTTTATCCCACACATTTTTTAATTCCGTTACCATTTTCATCTCCACCATCTCTCACGGGAGGGTATTCCAAGTATCCACCACTCTCTCTGTGAAAAATACTTCCTGATATTTTTCTTGAGATCTAGTTCTACCACCTTCCCATCTCTCATGCTATAAGTTTATCTTGTTGGGCAGACTGGATGGATCATACAGGACTTTATCTGCTATAATCTACTATGTTACTATGATACCAGAGTGAAGGTTGAGGGTTGGCCTGTGAAATAACACAGACAAAGGTATATAAATGAAAAACAAGTGTTGTATTAACTGAACCCCAAGGTCCATTATATCACAGGGCCATGAACACAAGATAACATGCCTCTGTAATTCAGTAAATACGGTCTTAAGCAGGCCTTACAGGTTGGCAGGCCCAAAACACAGTCTGTGGCTGGTGGGGCTGCCAAACGCAAAATACAGCCTATCAGTTCTTCTCGGTTCTTCTCTGAGTCTCAAACAGGATAAAAGACTGTTTCAGCCACACAGCCGAAGACTTCCAAGCTGAGAAGTAAAAACATAAAGGTATTATTCTTAAGTAGTATAGATAAAGCAATTCAAATATATGCGTAGTAAGACTGGTACCTGAGTATGGTGGTGGTGTAATGTTCTCACTCACTCTGCAGTCGAGAGAACAGTATGACCAAAATGAAGAATCCTTCAGTGATGCAGCATCTAGACAATAATGCTGAATGAAGGTATGCAGAGATGACCAAGTTGCTGTACGACAAGTCCAATAAAGGAGGAGTGTCGAAGATGAGCTTGAGTAGATGCCATAGCTCTTGTGAGTGGTAATATAAGGAATAGAGGAATACCATATGATTGAGATTGAAGGCAGTAAAAATGGATGCATGCAGAAATCCAGATAGACAATGTTCTCTTTGTAACTGGTTTTGATGATGAAGGTCACTGATAGAAAGAAACAATTGTGAAGGTCTTGTGAAAGAAGAAGTGTGATGAAGATAAATAGTAAGAGTATGTTTACAATCTAGCATATGCAAACACTGATGTCTGGCAGAGTAATGAGGAGGAGGATAGAAAACTGGTAATTCCATCTGATTTACAGTTTATTAGTGCTTTCTATACTGCTTTAATGATTGGGCAGAACTGAGCGGTGTACTTTCTACAACACATATAGAAACAGAAATGGAACTCCATTTTTTGATAGGATAGTGCAGGCATTCACACAGTACTGAGACACGTATAATAGATTAGGGAAGGAATAGGAGGAGGGGGAATAAGATAATCATATAAAAGAGCTGAGGAGAAAAGGATGGACACAGGATAGTAGGAAAATCTTAATTATCTGGAACTCCGAACACTTGTATAAATAACCAGGTCTTGACTTTGGTTTTAGATGAAATGGAGATATCATTTTGGTAAGAAACTTGAGATGAGTTCATAGAATTACCTTGTCTTGGAGTCTCTGAGTACAAGGAGGGTAGGATACTAATGCTTGAATCTGTCCAATTCTTCTAGATGAAGTCAAAGTGATAAGAAACAAGGCTTTCCAAGTTAGAAATGTCAAAGGAGTAGAATCCATTGGTTCAAAAGGTGGTTGGGTTAATATGTTGAGTACCAAATTGAGATCCCAAGCCACAGGAGGTAGGTAAATTGGTGGCAGAAGATTAATTAAGCCTCTGAAGAATTTTTTCACAATGGTATGGCTGACTAAAGTAAGATCTTCAAGAGTATCATGAAACACTGATAAAGTAGCTGTATGAACTCTAATAGAAGAGTAAGATAACCCAGAAATGGAGAGGTGAAGCAAATAATCCAAAACTGACAATATGGACCATGAAATTGGATTGATATGTTGCAGTTGACACCAATGAATATAGTAATGCAATTTTGAGGCATAGGATTGACGAGTAGACTCTTTTCATGCAGCAAGAAGTACATCTAGAACTTGTAGATAGAATACATCAGGTGTTAGATGAGAGGATGACTTAGCCAGGCTACTAAGTTCAGTGATTGCAGATTTCAATGTTGAACTTGATTTTGTGTTGTAAGGTGTGGTAAGTGAGGAATAAATAGAGGAGGAGAACTTGCTAGATTGAGTAGCACTGGGTACCATGGTTGCCTGGTCCAATGAGGTGTGATAAGACTCATTTGAGCAGCTTCTGATTGTGCTTTTTGAATTGTCCTAACAATGATCAGTATTGGAGAGAATGCATACATGAGACTGTGGGACCACAAAATTTGAAAAGCATCTTGTGTGAGACTGTTCTGACTTGGTAACCTAGAGAAAAATTGTTGACATTTGTTGTTCTGTGGGAACACACAGAGGGAATATCTGTTTGACCCCACTTCACAAAAAGCTTTGGCGTAACTGTGGTCTTGAGAGACCATTCGTGAGGTAGACATTTTCTGCTGAGTCTAGTAATGTGTTGAGATTGCCTGGAACATAAACTGCTGAGACATGTGAGTTCAGGGCAAGAATGAATTTCCAAATTAGAACTGCTTCCCTGCAGAGGGAGTATGAACCCATGTTTCCTTGTTTGTTCACATACTGCATGGCTAATTGATTGTCTGTATGAACCTGTATTGATTGTGTAAAGATTGATGAAACACCTTTAATGCAAGTCAAATTGCACGCAACTCCAGATTGATGCTGCAGAATTTTTCTGCTGGGGACCAAAACCCTTGTGTCATTATGGTTTGTTGATGTGCTCCTCATCCCTATTTTGACGCATCTGTTAGAATGACGAATGGGGACGGTGGTTGAAATGGAGCTCCTGTGAAAATATTAGAAGTAAGAGTCCACCAATTCAATTGTTGGATGAGATTGGTGGGTACTGGATTCATAGAACTGAGAGGGTGAACAGATTGTACCCAGAGATGCTTGAGATGCCATTGAAGAGGACGCATATGAAGGTGCGCTAATGGATGAACATGTACTACTGACACCATCAGGCTTATTTTTGAAAGAGAAGGGAGCCCATCTTTTGACACAAATTGTAAGATGGTGCTTCCTTCTCACAGGGTTGCCCAAATCTGCATAATCGAAAGCCGATTTTGGGCGTCCTCAACTTCTTTCCATCGCGGGGATGACCAAAGTTCCTGGGGGCGTGTCGGAAGCATAGCGAAGGCAGGACTGGAGTGTGCTTAACACATGGTCATCCTCGGCCGATAGTGGAAAAAAAGAAGGGCGTCCCTGACAAACACTTGGAGGACTTTACTTGGTCCTTTTTTTTTTTACGACCAAGCCACAAAAATGTTCCCTAAATGACCAGATGACCACCGGAGGGAATCAGGGATGACTTCCCCTTACTCCCCTAATGGTCACTAACCCCCTCCCACCCTAAAAAAAAGTTTTTTTTAAATATTTTTTCCAGCTTCTATTCCAGCCTCAAATATCATACCCAGGTCCATCACAGCAGTATACAGGTTTCTGGAGCAGTTTTAGGGGGTACTGCAGTGCACTTCAGGCAGACGGACCAAGACCTATCCCCCTCCAAAACCCACCCAAAACCCACTATACCCACATCTAGGTGCCCCCCTTCATCACTAAGGGCTATGGTAATGGTCTACAGTTGTGGGAAGTGGGTTTTTTTTGGGGGGGGGTGTTGGGGGGCTCAGCACATTAGGCAATGCACCTGGGAGCTTTTTCTGAAGTCCACTGCAGTGCCCCTAGGGTGCCCGGTTGGTGTCCTGGCATGTGAGGAGGACCAGTGCACTACGAATGCTGGTTCCTCCCACAACCAAATGGCTTGGATTTAGTGGTTTCTGAGATGGGTGTCTTCGGTTTCCATTATCGCCGAAAATCGTAAGGACGACCGTCTCTAAGGTTGACCGAAATGTTGAGATTTGGGTGTCCCCGACCGTATCATTGAAACGAAAGATGGACGCCCATCTTGTTTCGATAATACGGGTTTCCCCACCCCCTTCGCGGGACGTCCTGCGATGACATCCTCAGGAAAACTTGAGCGCCCCGTTTGATTATGTGACCCAACAATGCTCTGACTGTTGTGATCTCTACAGATTAAATGTGATGAAGAAGGGAGAGTAATTTCTGAATCTTTGTGGCAATAGTTTCGATCTTGTTAATGGAATAATTAGAGTTGCTCTGATAAAGTCTAATTGTTGAGTTGGTATCAGATGTGACTTTATTTAGTTTATGAGAAAACCGAAAACAGAAAGAAGATGAATTGTAGCATGTGATGTCTGTAGATTGGCTTGGGGAGATGATGCTACAATGAGCCAATCATCGAGGTATAGAAGGATTTGACGACCTTTCTGGTGCAAGTGAGCTACTGCTACTAAGATACATTTGGTGAACACCTGGGGGCTGAATTAAGGCCGAATGGTAAGACCTCAAACTAATAGTGATCATCTCCAATGACAAATCTGAGGTACTGTCATGATGAAAGACAGATTGGAATGTGAAGGTACGCATCTGTTAAGTCCACTGTAGAAAAGGTAGGATTGTTGCCAATGTTGTCATACGGTACTCCTGTTTGATAATATATTTGTTAAGTGCTCGTAAATCTAGGATGGCTCGAATTCCACCTCCCTTCTTTTTTATGAGGAAGTGCTGGGAATAAAAACTTCTGTTGCGCTGTTCAAGAAGGATGTCTTCTATTGCTTGTACTTCTAGAAGTATGTTTACTTCTTGATGGAGAAGAAAAAGTTGGTTCAGTGGAATAGGGTAAATGTTTGGTAAACAATGAGGTGGTAGAATGGGAAGGGGCAATGAATATCCTAGAAATACTATCTGCAGTACCCAGTTGTCTGTTGTTATTTCTTCCCAAGCCTCTTAAAAATTCTGAATTCATCTTCCAACAGGAATTGGTTGAAGAGTACTTTGGTCAAAAACTAGTACACTGTTTCCCTAACTGAAACTGCAGTTAATTGAGTTTTGCGAACTTTGTTGAATCTTGGATTATATTGTTGTCTTGGTGACTAAGGAGGCTAGGGCTTTTCAGCTTGGAGAAGAGACGGCTGAGGGGAGACATGATAGAGGTATATAAAATAATGAATGGAGTGGAACAGGTGGATGTGAAGCATCTGTTCACTCTTTCCAAAAATACTAGGACTAGGGGGCATGCGATGAAACTACAGCGTAGTAAATTTAAAACAAATAGGAGAAAATTTTTCTTCACCCAACGTGTAATTAAACTCTGGAATTCGTTGCCGGAGAACGTGGTGGTTAGCTTGGCAGAGTTTAAAAAGGGGTTAGACGGTTTCCTAAAGGACAAGTCCATAAACCGCTACTAAATAGACTTGGGACAAATCCACAATTCCAGGAATAACATGTATAGAATATTTGTACGTTTGGGAAGCCTGCCAGGTGCCCTTGGCCAGGATTGGCTGCTGTCGTGGATAGGATGCTGGGCTCAATTGACCCTTGGTCTTTTCCCAGTGTGGCATTACTTATGTACTTACGTAGATGTTTTATTACCATCTCAGGATCTTTGATGTGAACAACAATTTTGATATTGATTTTTCGATGTGAAATAAGGCAAACATTTATAACCTGATTTTAAGTGATTTTTTTGTCTCATTTTCTATTGTATCTAGTGTTGTACATTCTTCTTTCACAACTTCAATTAACTTCTTTACTGTCACACAAAAAAGATCATCTCCAGTACAGTAAGCCACTATATCTCAAATATATCTTCTTTTAAAGCGGAAGCTCTAAGCCGTTTTAGTCTTCTAGTAGTAATAGCAGTCGCTGCTGCTCTAATTGATGTATCATAGCCTTCACTGGCTGCTCTTATCATATGTTTTGAGCATTCCTCAAAATTAACCATATTTTTTTGGAAATGTTGCTGAATGTTAGATGAGAAATTGTCAGCAAGTTTAAGTAAATCATCCATTATGGTACAGAGATACTGTACAAAGTGATATTGATGCACAGAAATTATTGCTGCTAACATTGCAGCTTGAAAAGATTTCTTTTTCATCTGATCTATACACTTTAAATCTTTATTTGGAAGATTAGATGGACATTGGTAGATTTAGTTTTTCTCACAGCCGACTTAACCACTGTTGAAGAGTGGGCTAATTGTTGTTTTCCATGTCCCAAAATATACTAAATCTCCCAAAATATTCTGAACCTTGTATTTTGCACCTAAATTGTGCTTTACAGTGTGATAGAGTCACATCTAGGATAGTTAGGTTAAGGCAGTTTCAGTCTGAAATACAAGTCCCAGAAGGCATTGCTGGCAAGGAGTCAGGGAGTGAGATGAAGAACCCGGACTGGACTCCTAGCTGCAATAGTGGAAGACATGGGTGTAAGCTGGCAGGACGTGTAGACTGACTGCCACTAGGGGAAAGAGAGATAGGAAACCCTGTGTGCAGGAGCTCATCATTAGTCTAAGGCTTAACTCAGCTGGTATGGGTGTGGGGGAAGCTAATGAGAGGGGAATGATTGGTTGTGAGAGCAGAAGCCAGGGATTGATTAGGCAGAGGGGAAGGAGTCCCAAGAGGAAGAGAAGGGAAGAAGAGGGTAGAGAGAAGCAGATGCAGAGTGAAATGCCTTGGGTGTGAGAAAGTCCCCAAAGTATTTGCAGGCTGAAAACCCTTGGGTAAGAGAGGTTCCTAAAGTATTGAATCTACCCGTGAACCGGATGTAAGGTGGGTATGAGAAATCCCTAAAAATGTTGACCCCTCCTGAAGGTAAAGAGAGTAGAAGGTAGAAACTTCTGTTTTGTGGTTTAAGTGTGTATCAACAACTAGAAAAACTAAAGGTGGACAAAGCCATGGGACTGGATGGGATCCACCCCATGATATTGAGGAAGCTCAGAGAGGTTCTGGCGGGTCCTCTTAAAGATTTATTTAATAAATACTTAGAAATGGGAGAGGTTCCGAGGGATTGGAGAACGGCAGAGGTGGTCCCTCTTCACAAAAGTGGTGATAGGGAAGAAGCTGGAAACTACAGGCCAGTAAGCCACACTTCGATTATTGGAAAAGTAATGGAAGCGATGCTGAAGGAAAGGATAGTGAATTTCCTGGAAGAAAATGAGTTGCAAGATCCGAGACAACATGGTTTTACCAAAGGGAAATTGTGCCAAACGAACCTCATTGAATTCTTTGATTGGGTGACCGGAGAATTGAACCGTGGACGTGCTATAGACGTAATCTACTTAGATTTCAGCAAGGCTTTTGACACGGTTCCCCACAGGAGGCTCTTAAATAAACTGGATGGGCTAAAGATAGGACCCAAAGTGGTGAACGGGATTAGGAACTGGTTGACGGACAGGCACCAGAGGGTGGTGGTGAATGGAGTTCGCTCGGAGGAGGGAAAGGTGAGTAGTGGAGTGCCTCAGGGATCGGTGCTGGGGCCAATTCTGTTCAATATATTTGTGAGTGACATTGCTGAAGGGTTAGAAGGTAAAGTTTGCCTATTTGTGGATGATACTAAGATTTGTAACACAGTGGACACCCCGGAGGGAGTGGAAAACATGAAAAAGGATCTGAAAACGCTAGAAGAATGGTCTAAAATTGGCAATTAAAATTCAATGTGAAGAAATGCAAAGTGATGCACTTAGGGAGTAGAAATCCAAGAGAGGCGTATGTGTTAGGCGGGGAGAGTCTGCTAGGTACGGATGGGGAGAGGGATCTTGGGGTGATAGTATCCGAGGATCTGAAGGCGACGAAACAGTGTGACAAGGTGGTGGCCGTAGCTAGAAGGTTACTAGGCTGTATAGAGAGAGGTGTGACCAGCAGAAGAAAAGAGGTGTTGATGCCCCTGTACAAGTCGTTGGTGAGGCCCCACCTGGAGTATTATGTTCAGTTTTGGAGGCCGTATCTTGCTAAGGATGTAAAAAGAATTGAAGCGGTGCAAAGAAAAGCTACGAGGATGGTATGGGATTTGCGTTACAAGATGTATGAGGAGAGACTTGCGGACCTGAACATGAATACCCTGGAGGAAAGGAGAAACAGGGGTGATATGATACAGACGTTCAAATATTTGAAAGGTATTAATCCGCAAACGAACCTTTTCTGGAGATGGGAAGGCGGTAGAACGAGGGCATGAAATGAGATTGAAGGGGAGCAGACTCAAGAAGAATGTCAGGAAGTATTTTTTCATGGAGAGGGTGGTGGATGCTTGGAATGCCCTCCCGCGGGAGGTGGTGGAGATGAAAACGGTAACGGAATTCAAACATGCGTGGGATAAACATAAAGGAATCCTGTGCAGAAGGAAGGGATCCTCAGGAGCTTAGCCTAGAATGGGTGGCAGAGCTGGTGGTTGGGAGGCGGGGGTAGTGCTGGGCAGACTTATATGGTCTGTGCTGGGGCTGATGGTTGGGAGGCGGGACTAGTGCTGGGAAGACTTATACGGTCTGTGCCGGGGCTGGTGGTTGGCCGGCGGGGATAGTGCTGGGCAGACTTATAAGGTCTGTGCCAGAGCTGGTGCTGGGAGGCAGGGATAGTGCTGGGCAGACTTATACGGTCTGTGCCAGAGCTGGTGGTGGGAGGCGGGACTGGTAGTTGGGAGGCGGAGATAGTGCTGGGCAGACTTATAGGGTCTGTGCCAGAGCTGGTGGTTGGGAGGCGGGGTTGGTTGTGAGACGGGGTTAGGGCTGGCCAGACTTATATGGTCTGTGCACTGAAGAGGACAGTACAAATAAAAAAGTAGCACATATGAATTTATCTTCTTGGGCAGACTGGATGGACCGTGCAGGTCTTTTTCTGCCGTCATTTACTATGCTTACTATGTTTACTATGATGAACTGAATGAACTGCTTTTATCTGGAACTGAACTACTGTTACTGTGCACTGGATAAATAGCCCAGACTGAAGCTGACTGTGAGCCTGTATTGAACCCTGGTGTGTGTTGATAGCCTACTGCTTAAAGGGGACTATTTGCCACACACTTTCAGGTGGCTTACATGTGCTTAAGATTGAAGGTGAATGCTGCTGTGGGAACTGTGTATCAGGTGTACTAGAAACCTACATGGAATAAAGTCCTTAAGATTGAAGTTGCTGGTGGATATTTATTTCTTGACTGTACCGGGAGCCTGTGGCTGGAGGAGATTGTTCTATCCTTGGCTGCATCTAGAGGTACCTGGTTACAACAGGTTTTGTAGAATAAGGAGTAGACCGTATGGTTGTGTGCATATCTTGTAAAAACTGATCTAAAGGTAAAGAAATAGTCTGTTTTTGAAAATTTTAATATTTAAGGACTGAATGCTTATCAGAAGCTGGCTGTTGCTTGGATATAGGTGGTAAGTCCAAAACTGTTGTTAATTTAGAAAGGAATTTTGCATAACTTAAATCTTCCTGAAAAGAGGATTATTTTGTGGAGATATAGAAGGCGTATCCCTCTTTGTTCTCTTAAGAAACATTGGAGAAGATGAATGAGAGTGAGATTGCAGTCAGGATGGAGATGAATGCATTAATGAATGCTCATCATCTAGTTGAGTGTATGAAAGAGATACAGACCAAGAATGCTTTTAGATGTAGATGGTAAAGCTCTTTCATCAGCTGATTGTGGAGGATGGAGAGGAGCTGACGGTGCTGAAAACTGATGTTGGGAAGGCTGAATGGGAGTAGGAAAGTGCTGTTATTGGAAGAATTTTGATAAAAATTGAAGTAATTCTGCAGTTGATTGATTTTGTTACTGATGTTTTAATGCAGAATGCTGAGGTGGAAGTGAGCTATGTGTAGAGCTAGACTTACGAGATCTGTAGGATCATCTTAATTTGGAAGAACCAGAAGTCGAATGACTATGATGGCGATGATGTCAGTGCTGAGTAGAGCTATGATGCCATTGGCATCGAGAAGAGCTTCTTCGTGAGTATGTATAATCCATAGAAGATGATGAAGTTGATGGACGACAATGCCAAAATCTAGCACTGAGGAAGGAGAAGGACTAAACTGGCACTGACGGTCATTACGCTATTTCGGAGAAAAAAGAACCGAGTGTTTCACAGCAGCTTTTACAGTGTTTATGTTGTTACTACAGTGGCAGGAAGTGGAGGACATGCGCACAAAGCTCTTTGAGAGCTTTCTAAGCTTTGAAAGGCCCAGGTCAGTAGTATCACTTCGTCTGTGTGGCTGAAAGATCTTCTGTCCAGAATTTAATTACACACAGAATGAAGAAATATTTTCTGCAATTCGTTTTAAATTTACTACTTTGAAGCTTCATTGCATGCCCCCTAGTCCTAGTATTTTTGGAAAGAGTAAACAAGCGCTACCCATTCCACTCCGCTCATTATTTTATAGACCTCTCCAGCTGAAGAGTCCTAGCCGCTTTAGCCTTTCCTCATATGGAAGTCAACCCATCCTCTTTATCATTTTCGTCGCCGTTCTCTGTACCTTTTCTAATTCCACTATATCTTTTTTGAGATGCGGTGACCAGAATTGCAAACAATATTCAAGGTGCAGTTGCACCATGGAGCGATACAAAGGCATTTATAATGTCCTCATTTTTGTTTTCATCCCTTTCCTAATAATACCTAACATTCTATTTGCTTTCTTAGCTGCCGCCACACAGTCATAAAATGTCTGCATCAGTATGGTCTTGATGACCTATAATCTTCATCATCTGAATCTGGCTGCAAATTTAACAGGCATCTTTCATTTAGAGACAGAGTTACTGAAGACAGCAACTGCTTAATAGAATTCTACGTGGCTTCTCAATTGGCATGATTTAGAAAAGACAATTTTTTAAATTTTGGATCGAAGGTAGATGCAAATTTTAACCAATCCTAGTTAAAAAGTTCTGATTTCAGGAATCCAGATCAGCACAAAAAGCTTCTTTGAATTTTATAATGAAAGGATCTTCTTTGGAACCTGTGTACTCATGCTCCAGATGTAAGATTGATGATAAAATGACAGAGCACGAAATGTACTTCTCATATCCAAGCAGTTCTGTTGCTGTTTTGCATGGCTGCAGCACACTTGAAATGTTATCGTTCCCATTCAGCTGCTGACAAGGTGGCGAGTGCTTCTGTTCGGACAGTACCGCAATGGCTTCATTCATATGTTTCTGAAGTCATTGAAGCATATCATAGGTGCTATTGCAACATGTAGGTGTATCTTGGGTATTAAACTTTCCTCTGACTGATCTTTCAATTTTTGTTGTTTATGCAACTCTGCAGTGTTAGCTCGAATATGTTTGAAATGCGTATCGATTTTTCAGCACTTTCTAAGACAAATTTCCAAGTTGACTGCTTTATTTGCTCCTGAGCTCGTCCTGCCAATCTCAGAGTCCCTAAAAATCTTGGGAATCCTGATTGACAGATCTTTGACATTGGAGCAGCATGTAAACTCTACAATCAAGCAAATGTTCTTCTCTCTTTGGAGGCTTAAGCGTATCGAGCCTTACTTCCCTAGAGAAGTATTCCGCAACCTAGTTCAGTCTCTAGCTATAAGCCATCTTGATTACTGCAACAGTATCTACAGGGGATGCACAAAAGTGCTCCTAAAAAAATTGCAAACTGCTCAGAATACAGCAGCTCAACTCATCTTCTGCAAATCGAGATTTGAAAGCTTGCTACCGTTGCGTGAGAGGTTGCACTGGCTTCCTGTGAAGGACCGCATCGCTTTCAAGATCTGTGCATTGGTGCACAAAATCATCTATGGTGAAGCCCCTGCCTATATGGACACTTATTAACCTGCTGCCCAGGAACTCCCAAAGGTCAGCTCGCTCGTACCTCAATCTCCACTACCCAGCTTTTAGTGGACTCGAATATAAGACCATCTATGCTTCCTCTTTCTCTTATCTCAGCACTCAATTGTGGAATGGGCTGCCTCGAGAGGTCAAATTCACTCCAGATCACCTGACCTTCAAGAAACGACTCAAGACCTTCCTCTTTGGCACAGCATACGCTGTGAGTCCATCTGGTGCCACATCCTTTTGATTCATGACTTTCTCAGTGATAAATTATCACCCATCCTCTCTCACTTTCCCTCCTCAGTTATTTCTCTTTTCCTCTTGTGACCTTATATTGTATCTTGAACTATTATATGTTTAAAACTATTGTACGCCATATTGAGCCTGCCCGTGGGCGGGAATATTGTGGGATATAAGTGCTGTAAATAATTGCGGTATCTACAGAAAGCTGAAATGAATGTGTCATACCCGGAACAAGCTTGTACAACAATGCGGTTGGAGCCTTGATCATGTTTCGGGCATTGTCTGTTCCAAGTGGTTATTTTGTCTCACAGGTTCCAATCATCTATATCCAAGATAATGAGTTGTTCAACATTTTCCGATGTATGTCGCTCACTGAAATTAAAAATGCCTTGTGTAAACAACTGAAGAATCCAGTTCTTATCCATGAAGTGAGAGTATACTCCATTGGCCATGGAAGTCCAGTAATCTACAGTAATAGCAACATAAATAGCATCTGCTAAATTTGTATTATCTCAGTTTTTGGAAGCTATTCAATGTTTTCTTTGAAATTGTTCTTCTTGATGGACATTTGTAGGTATCATCTTACATTGCTAACCTCAGTACATCATGCAGTCCTGTAGTCCTGTATCAGCGACAATACAATGTGATACCCGCAAGTGAGCCTTCTCCGTAGTAGCCCCCACACTCTGGAATGTACTCCCTGAAAGGATTCGCTTAACCGAAGACTATCTCTACTTCAGGAAGCAGGTGAACGCTTGGGTCTTCAGCCCAGGCCTTTAACAGAAGAAGCAAATGACACCGGCTGCACATACTATAACAGGACATGTTTATCCACTCCTACCCTAGCTAAGATGATGTTTAAGCAACTTTCTTTAAACTAGTCCCTTAGTTTCTTACTCCTGTTACTCTATCTATAAGTTCCATCTTTGTTTATACCAAAAATGTTCTATGTATTGTATTGTACTATTCCATACTTTGCATTATTGTTTGAACATTTTTACTGCTGTAATTGTCTATTGCTTATGTTTGACTTATTCTTGCTGTACACCGCCTTGAAAGGGGGATGGATCCTCCATCTGGATTGTCCAGGGCCGTGCCTAGGGTCTCTGGTGCCCCCCTGCAGACTATCAGTTGGTGCCCCCCCCCCCACCCCAGTGTGGCACAAGATGGCAAGGCTTACAAGCCTTTCTTGCGAAATACTTGATCGCAAATAATTTTTTATGATTTTTAACCGTGAAAATGATCGCTCACCACTTGCCACACTGACAGGAATTGTCAGCAATATTCTTAGAAAACAAATTGTTATACATTGCAAAATAAAATAGCAGATGTAAATTCTCAAAGTGGACATATTCCAAACACTAAAATGAAAATAAAATGATTTTTTCTACCTTTGTCGTCTGGTGACTGTTTTTCTATCCATATTGGTCCGAGTCTCTGATTCTGCTGCTCTCTATCTGTTCTCTTAACTCCGTTTCCAGGGCTTCCTTACCATTTATTTCTTTACTTTCCTCCTTTCTTCTTCATTTCTTGCCCTACATCCATAAGTAAAAGCTGTGTCCTCCTCTGTGGAATTTACTGGAGGAGGTATAACGTGGATCCAGCTTTTGCCTATTTTCTCCATCCATGTGCAGTTTTCTCCGCTCTTCCATTTCCCTCATCTCCATCCATGTGCATCTTTTTTCTTTCCTCACCTCCATCCGTCCAGCACTTCTCCTCTCTCATCCCCTCCATCCATGTTCAGCATTTCTCCTTTCGTCCCTCCCCTGTATTCATATAAAGCAATAATTCTCTCTCCCCTCTCCTCCATCCAAGACCAGCATTTCTCCTCTCTCCCCGCCAACTCCTCCATTCATCCATGTCCAGAGAATCTCTCTTCCCTGCCCTCCCCTCTCATCCATGTCCAGCGATTCTCCTCTCTCCCCTGAACCACATAAAAGCCAGAAACTGTGCAATCTCTGCAGCACTGTTTCAGGCTTGGGCAGACCCAAGTGGGCCTTACAGTCATTCCCTTCTGTCATTCTCCATATCTCTCTCACCCAGACTAAGCAGTATATCATCTTTAACTACCAATAGGGTGAGCAGATGCCTTTCTGCCAGATCATAAAGAACAGAAGCCAGAGCTGGATTTTTTTAAGTTCTTTCTCAAAGGCACTTTCTGCACAGACATAAAAAGGTTAATAAAAACAAACAAAATCCATAACCTAAAAACAAACACAAAAAAGCACTGACTCTAAAGTTTAGCAATTTTATTAAATCAAAATGTATTTTCACATATCACAAACTCTTCCTATCCAAGCAGAATGCTTTATGTTTATTTATTTATTGCATTTGTATCCCACATTCTCCCACCTCTTTGCAGGCTCAATGTGGCTTACAATACATCATGAATGCTGGAGATATATAAGAAATAAACATTTAGTAATTACACACAAAAAAAGCAATTAGATTTTCACTTACCAGCTCTTCACAGCTGAACTTCCTCTTTGAACCTACTGTTTGAACCATCAGCCAATGAAATGTCTTTTAGCTGTAGATATCTCAGCTTACCTGATAAGATAATTATGCACACATCATTGCAGTCATGCCCTCCTCTCAGAACAAAAAAAAAACAAGAATTTTGAACCACTCACAGATTTTAACAAACAATTACACTATTTATTTTTTATTTCTCCCCAGTCTCACTTGCACACCTCCCTCCAAACCTGTTCTCTTTAATTTGAATGTTGTTCGCTTCAAGCTCACCCCAAATGAAAAGTTGTTCCCACACCAAAGACATATATAGCACTCATATTCTTTTAAGCAACTTTAGCAGAGGTGTCTGCCTCAGTTAGCACTGCTGGGCTGCCTTCACTTTCTGACGTGGAGAGGAAGGGCAGGGGAGAGAGGACAATCACAACTTCAGGTAAAAGATTTTGCAGGTGAACGGACCTGGGCGGTGCCCTCCAGAGGTCGGCGTCCCCCTGCGGTGCTTACCCTGCTTACCGTGTTGGCACGGCCCTGGGATTCTCCCTGCATCAGAAGGTTTCGGCAAAGAGGAAGATGGTAAGGGTTGTTTACTAGTAAGCAAACCAGATCTGCATGCCAAGTCCTTCAAGGCCAATTTGGAGTGATCAGAACCACCAGACCTGGGTGTCAAAGGATCCTGTGAAGGATCCTCCCTATCATGGGGAGGGCCAAGATTGAAGAAGTCAGTACAGGAAAGTGGGGTGGACCAGGAAATGTCATTGAAGCAACTTTATTCAGCACCAGATATGTGTATATGACCCGACATGGGGCCGTGTTTTAATGGAACAACTGTCTGCCTAAATATATAAATACATAGAAAGCATTACAATCATAAAACATTAAAATCATAAAACATCAATAAACATGCATACATAAAAAACATTAAAATAGGACATAAATAACATATTAACAATCAGAGTATAAATAAGCAGATGGAAGATGAAGACATCATCAGAAGCAATATATTGAAACAAATTACAAGGCATGTAAGAAATAAAAACATAACTGACCTTGCGATTGAAAATCACAAAGTATGGGTGCAGAATGTAGAGTGAAGTATACCTTGTAATGATAACACCTGAATCAACAGCAGGAAAAGAAACTAATATGTAATCAGAAAAGAACATTGTAATACATTGGGATAAATGAAGGATATCAATTAAAGTATTCAGTCTTAATAATCAGAAAAAAAGGGTGGATGACAGAAAACAGTAAAATGATTAATGAAAATACATATTGATAAAAGTATATATATAAAAAAAATAGCCAAGAAGGACCAGGTATATAAGAATCGTGGAGGGGCATAATCGAACATGGCCGGCCATCTCTAAGGGCGGGCTAGGGAAGTGGCGGAACAGACTGTATTATTGAAAAAGATGGGCGCCCATCTTTTGTTCGATAATATGGTCTGGCCCGCCCAAATCCCAACATTTAGGTCGACATTACAGATGGCCGAACTCAGTTTTCACCGATAATAGAAACTGAGAGCGGCCATCTCAAACCCGGCCAAATCCAAGGCATTTGATCGTGGGAGGTGCCAGCATTCATAGTCACTGGCCCCCCTCACATGCCAGGACACCAACCGGGCACCCTAGGGGGCACTGCAGTGGACTTCATTAATTGCTCCCAGGTACATAGCTCCCTTCCCTTGGGTGCTGAGCCCCCCAAATCCCCCCAAAAACCCACTCCCCACAACTGTACACCACTACCATAGCTCTTATGGGTGAAGGGAGACACCTACATGTGGGTACAGTGGGTTTCGGGTGGGTTTTGGAGGGCTCACATTTACCATCACAAGTGTAACTGGTAGGGGGGAATGGGCCTGGGTCCGCCTGCCTGAAGTGCACTGCAGTACCCCCTAAAACTGCTCCAGGGACCTGCATACTGCTGGCATGGAGCTGGGTATGAATTTGAAGCTGGCAAAAATTGTTTTTATTAATTTTTATTTAGTGTGGGAGGGGGTTGGTGACCACTGGGGGAGTACGGGGCAGTCATCCACGATTCCCTCCGGTGGTCATCTGGTGAGTTGGGGCACTTTTTTGAGGCTTGGTCCTAAAAATAAATGGACCAAGTAAAACCGGCCAAATGCTTGTCAAGGCCGGCCTTTTTTTTCCATTATCAGCTAAAAGCGGCCATCTGTTAACCATGCCCCAGTCCCGCCTTTGCTACGCCTCCAACATGCCCTCTTACACTTTGGTCACTCCTGCGACGGACTGCAGTTGAGGCCGGCCAAAATCGGATTTCGATTATGCCGATTTGGCTGGACTTGAGAGAAGAGTGGCCATCTCCCGATTTGTGTCGGAAGAAGGCCGCCCTTCTCTTTCGAAAATAAGCAGGATAGTCAACTTGTGAGTACACATCATACATGATAAAACGATGTAATATCCTTATAAATCATAAAAAATATATACTAAAAAGGGGAAGGAGTGCAGAGCAAACAATAGGAAAAAAGTAAAAAACAAAAATATGAAAAGATGCACTAAAGTATCACTGAAATTTTGATACTAAGGGCCCTGTTTACTAAGGTGCACTAGCCTTTTTAATGCACCAACAATTAGTACACATGCTAACCATGTAGGCACCTATAGGGATTGTAGGTGTATACATGGTTAATGTGCGTTAAAAATGCTAACACGTCTATAACGCACTTTAGTAAACAGGGCCCTAAAAATAAAACAGCAATGCAAAATTTAAAAAAGTTGGTTAAAAAAGAGTAAAGATAAATCCGCCTCAAAAACCATGTAGTTTCAGAGCTGTGCCTTCCTAAGGTGGTTATGGTGTGCAGTTGAAGAAAATATAGAACCACAGAACGCACTGAGTGAAAATGTCAGGGGTGTAGTGTAACCTAGGGGTTAAAATAATCTTAACTGGGCTCCTCCAGAGGGAAAAGAAAAAAAGAGTTCTATAATGACATCACTCTGGAACCACAGCTGAGCAAGCTGAGACCTGGTTGCCTTGGCGACAGCTTGCTGGCCAGTTGAAGGTTGGGCAGAAACAGATGAAGAGAGTGTATGTATTTTGAGTGTGAGAGTGACCAGAAGGAGTTGGGACGGCAGAGAGAGTGGATGTGTGCTGGTGAAGTTGGTACTGATTGATGTGGAGAAGGTGATAACTAGGCTGAGATAGGATTGGGAAAGGGATGATTATATAGGAGAGAGTGTTTGGAGAGGGGATATAAAAGGGAAAAGAGTGAATATATTACTGTTTTGGGGCATAAGGGATTTGTAGGTAGTTTAAGGTATGAATGGGAATTGGGGAAGTATTAATGGTTAATAGGGCTTGATTGAGTGGGTGATTAACGCTGGGGAATTTTTGCATTAAATATTTTTTTAAAAAGTTAGGTAGTGAATGTATTACATAGTATTAATAGAAATTTAGTAGTAATGGGAATCAGTAAACAACTGTAAGGATAGAGTTTAATGTGAAAGTGTTTTGAGTGTTTGGGTTCCTGTGTCCCTGGAAGCACTCCTTCCTTAGAATAGGGCACATAAAAATAGAATAGGGTTTTAGGGAAAAGGTACTTTGGTTACTTTTAGTTTGAGTCAGTTTGGCCAAAGTTTTGATAAGCTAAAACATAAGTGACACCAAGTGAGGGACATTTGGTTCGGATAAGGAGTTAGGGTATTGCTTCCTTTAAAGTTGTTAAGGACAGGTGTAGGGAGAAAACCTGTCTGGAGGAGAGCACCTGAATATTGTACACATAGAAGGAGCACCTGGGCCCCTAAGCAAGAAAGACAGCACGAGAGACGGTGATGAAGTCAAGTTTCAGTTAAGTTGCAACAAATTACAGGACACAAAAAGGAAAAAAACAAACACATACTTACTTGAGTGGAGGTTGGCTTGCCCTGTAAAAGAAAGAGACAAAAAGAGCACACAAAGTATCAGTTCATTTCAATTAAAATAACCTAGGAATTTGAGTAGAAGTGCAATATCAGTGATTGTTCAAGGTTGATACTTACCTGATGATGTTCCCGGTAGTGAACGCTGGGAAAGTGATGCTGTAGAAAAAAGAAAGGTTAATGAAAAACTGTGAAATATGTGATACTGGGTCCAAACCTAATGGTTGGGTAACTTTTAGCATGTTTTGAAATTATAATATTGAGGAACGAGTAACATTGATAAATACAAAGGTTATAATTGTTTTGCTATAGAATATAAAAGTTGAAATAAATATTTATGTTGAACATTTCTTTGATTACACAAAGACTCCAGTATTTTTTCTTTATCAAAAAAATTTTTTATTATATTGCAATGCCCACTAACCTCACTAGCACTGCTGCCTACTATTAAAACCTCACACATTCACTCCTCCGCTCACCTTGCACACCTGAATTTAATTTAAATACAAAACAGTTGATTTTACATTTTAAACTGCATACTTATACTGTTTCGTATTGTGCATATGTTTTGCCATGCTTATATATTATATCATACTCAAATAATCAAAACTCAGTCCTACCAGCAAAACAGTCCTTTTCCTACAAACGCCACGCCTTCCACATGGACGCAGTGAAAATGTTTCCACATAAACGCTGGATGACTGTTCTTCATGGACAAACTCTATATGTCCGTTAAACCTCCGTTGGCTGTTCAAATACGCCACCTCCAGTCATTAGTATGCATCACAATACAGGTGCTGTGTGCTCAGTGACTAACTCAACAGTCCGCCATATCTGTTTCATGTTATGCCGGCTCCTCAATGCAGGACCGCATTTCACAAATCTTCCTCAGGAGGAACCACCATCAAATCTATAACAGTTTAAATATTACCATTACTATCATCAATGCTTCTCTTACAATCTTATAACGCTATAACATTCCAACTAACACTTACTTGTTCAACACCTCCAGTGGCTGCATGCCAGATTGAAACTCCCTTAGGGCTGAGCCACAGACTCCGCACAGGAAATCACTGCACCTAGCAGGACTATTCTGCTTTTAAAAGGGAAACACTGGAACACCTCCCTACATCCTTAAAGGGGAAATGCCTTACACCCATTCAACCTCCAAATTGAGCCCATTCGGGGATACCGTCCCCCATGAAAAAATATACCGTTGTTCAATCACCAGCAACCTGGCACTAACATCACCACCCCTGTTAGATAAAGGAAAATGAGTTATGACAGCGCACTGAAGTTGTTCTATAGTATGATTGCATTGCATCCAATGCTTCACCAAAGGATTTTCCTGCCTATTATGTCGCAAATTACTAATGTGCTCTGCCAAACGATTTTTAAGTTGTCTTTTCGTATGTCCTATGTAGTATAAACCACAAGGGCATCTGATACAATAAACAACACGTTCCGTATTACACGAGATGTGATGTCTTAAACTATGCCATTTGCTGGTGTGAGGAATAGGGATGGTGGAGGTGTCCCATTGATATCTACAATAAACGCACTTGCCACACAGGGAATGCCTGCCCTCCACTATGGGACTACTAGATCTTTTAAGCAACTCCCCGACGTTCGCCTGGCGTTTATATGCCACCTTAGGGTGCTCGTTAAACACTGGGTGAACCGAGAGAACCTGCCAATGCTTATGAATTATAGAGCTAATACTTGAAGCTTTTATTGAGTAAGGGATAACACATGCCAAGGTGCTGCCCGGTGTCTTCGGCCTGGGTGCTAAAAGCCATGAACGATGGGCATATAGGGCCCTTTTATACGCTCTTTTAAGGATACACATGGGGTACCCACGGGTCAAAAATCTATCAATCATGATTTTGGCTTGTTTTTTAAATTTAATCGTGGAGGAACATAAGCGGCGTAGCCTCAAAAACTGACCGACCGGAACACCCCGCTTCAATGCGCTGTGATGGTAACTTTGAAAATGTAATAGGGTGTTGCGGTCGGTAGGCTTACGAAAAATGGTGGTAGTAAACGCACCCTCCTTAGATCTCATGATTTTAATATCCAAAAACTCAAGCTCTACATCATTGATTCTAGAAGTGAATTTAATATGAGGATTCACCATGTTTAAATACTCAATAAAGACCGGCAGCTCATTCAAAGGGCCCCGCCAGAATAAAATAACATCGTCAATGAATCTCTTCCACAAGACCACCTTGTCAAACCAAGAAGAACAATACACGTATCTGTTTTCAAACTGAGCCATATACAGGCACGCCAACGAGGGCGCTACAGTCGCCCCCATCGCGACCCCTTGGACCTGTATATAGAATATGTTATTAAATTCAAAATAATTATGCGATATGACAAAAGTCATCAGCTGTTTCAATACCTTAATTTTAGATTCAGGTACGCGCAGGTTGGCAAAGTGGTCAGTGGCCAATTGGATAGCCTCTTTTTGAGGGATGTTGGTATAGAGAGCGGTGGCATCGAGGCCCACCATATAGAGGTGCTCATCAGGCCGTATTTGCAATTCCTCCAATAATTGAATGAAGTGCATGGAGTCCCTAACATAGGATTCTACCTGCTTGACCAAAGGATTAAGCAGCATATCCATGTTTAGACACAGGTTCTAATACTGAGTCATGTGTGGACACTATGGGGCGACCTGGTGGGTCCACTAGTGATTTATGGACTGTCGGAACAAAGTAAATTCAGGGTACCATTGGACTAGGGTGACATAAAAATCTCTGTTCAGACCTGGTCAAAATGCCGTCAATAACAGCTTGACCAACACACTTCCCAATTTCACCTTGCAACCATTTAGTTGGATCATGATCAATTTGTCTATAATATTGAACTTGTTGTAATTGACGAGATGCTTCCTGCAGATACTTGTCCCTGTCCATAACCACCGTGGACCCACCCTTGTCAGCTCCCTGAATAATAATTCGATCATTATCAGCTAATTGCTGAATCCCCTGACGCTGAATGTTGGAAATATGCTACCACCCCTGAACCGCTGCTCCTCTATCTTGGCTACATCGGCCAAAACCAACCTTTGGTAAGCCGTAATTGACACATCCACAGGACCAGGGGGCACCCATTGAGATCGACGGCCTGTGGATGGCAAAGTGATACTACCCTCCTGTCCCCTATTGGTGTTGTCAAAATGCAACCGCAATCTAAGATCCCTGAAAAATCTATACAAACCCCGTCTGGTTTCAAACGCGTCGTATCGATTAGACGGCACAAACGATAGCCCCTTGGCCAAAACACTCTCCTGCTCCACCGACAAGGTTTCTTTTGAGATATTAATAATATTCATTTCTTTAAGGTTTTCCTCACTTTGGACACCTTGTTCCCTTCCTTGGGCTCTATTATTGTGGCAGTCACTTGGTCTGGTAATCTTAAAAAAGAATCAGATAAGGTATTTGGCTCTGAAGCTTTCAATGTATTCACGGATGGACATTTATTTTGTTTTTGAACTTTATCCTCCTCCCCTGAGGATTCACTCGATGACAAC